>NC_056750.1:664902058-664959558 GCF_019279795.1 Protopterus annectens | reverse complement strand
ATGGTACCACTACTACATGTAATGGAGGTATTAGCACTGCATCCTGATGAGATGTGTGGGGTGATGCCTAATGTGGGGTATTATCATTGCCACCTCAAAATGTACCCTTATGTGACATGTAATGGGGATAGTAAAATTCTTCAGTACAAAAGATTTACAACTTTTCTATTAAAATCAAATTTTATTCATGCACTTGAATATTTGTAACACACCACTTTCACCCTAAAACAAACAAAAATAAAATAAAAATGGTATAAACCATGTAT
The DNA here is from genome assembly GCF_019279795.1 of Protopterus annectens. Taxonomy (NCBI): domain Eukaryota; kingdom Metazoa; phylum Chordata; order Ceratodontiformes; family Protopteridae; genus Protopterus; species Protopterus annectens. Next base: position 664,959,292 of record NC_056750.1, on the reverse strand, counting down.
TATCTAAATAGTTTCTATATTTAAGTTGTTGCTGTGGCAAAAACTGTTGAGAAGTTTCTGATAACCATATAAAATATTCTTTAGCAGTTTAAATTTAAGTTTTCTTCAGTATCTAGAAAGTTTAGTGATGGCTAAAGCCAAAACATTCTATGTATCCATCTATTACTTGATTAAAAATGTATGCCTCCTTGTATGTCCTTGTATGTGCTCATCATTTAAAGGGAGTATTTGCATCTTGATTGCATTCTTAATAATTCAGGACTCTTTTTTTCCAGTGGGTATTACTGCTACAGGCGTCTGTGTTTAGGATTACCAATAAATGACACAAAAGAAGAGAATGAAGAGGAGAGAAAGAAAGAATTACACGCTCATATAAGTCAGTGTTTTGTTAGCTTTCAAGATCACAGCTACAGAGTTCCTCTCAAATTTTAAACTGCTAAACATTTTACTGCATTAGTCAGTCACTATGTTCAAATCTTTCATGCTGTAATTATTTATCCTGCACTGTCTCAATGTATGATGCTTTTCTAAAGGACTGTAATGGATGGAGTACAAATTGCATGGTGGTAACACAGAGGAGGACCAAGGAATGGCCCCTGGTAAATGCCACATATATTATTTGCCCAGACGGAATCACCTGTGCATTTTAATTCTGAGCTATCGGCAATACAGCCATATAAAAGTGTATTTGATGAAAAAGTTATTCTCACTAGCGGTGCCATGTTTGTTTAACAGTTTACAAGGATTTAAGCAACAGAAGTATTTTGGAAGTTCCATGTGAAGTCTGTCCATTGGGAGTCATTCATGAAGCGCTTACTGATTGTGTTATCCAAATACAGCTGTGTGTCCACACACAGAGTCTTTTTGACTCTCTTCTTTTCGGCAGTATCTTACATTTATTCAGCAGATGCCAGTGTCACTGATTTTTTTCCCTTTAACAGGGGAGTTAGCCACTTATCAGCTGAACTAGAAATGCTTGTATTGTGTATTAAGTACAAGTGTAAAACTTGCATCTACATCTACTACCTCACCCAGCCCAATCATATTAATCACTCACAATCCTTACATGTAACCAACCATCTCAACTCACCTCCCTTAAACTCTCACACCATAATATCTCCTCACCTATATGATATAAGCAACCATCTATTCTTCCCTTATAAACTTATCACCCTTCATAAACATTCTACCACCAGAGCAACTAACAAACCCCTCATCACCATAATAAAGCCTAACCCATATTCTAAACAGTCCAAATACCTATCCAACCCAATCCTATAACTAATTACTACACTATTATCCGGAGATATTCACCCTAATCCTGGTCCCACCACCTCATCCACTACAGACAAGTCCATACTATTTGCCTCCCTAAGCTCCCAAAGTATAGTGAACAAAATCCCAAACCTCCATGCCTGGCTCACACACAACAAACCAGACTTTCTATCCATCTCTGAAACTTGGTTAAAACCCCACATAAAAGACTCTGAGATAACACCACCCAACTACTCAATCATAAGAAAAGACAGAACCATAAAAAAGGAGGTGGAGTAGCTCTCCTATACTCATCCTCCTTATCAGTTACTCCATATAACAAACCTATTCCCCAATTCAATAATGCTGAATTACTCCTAGCATTATTTCAGGTTAATATACACAAACACATATGTATAGCGACCCTTTACATTCCCCCTAGTGATAATATTACTACACTCAAAGACATCCTGTTCTGGCTATCCACTAACATTACTAATGAAATAATAATCCTGGGAGACATGAATATCAATTGGTCCTCCATTCAATCTCCCACAAACCCTCTTAACATCAACCTTTATATCTTCTCACAGCTAATTAACTCCACAACCCACCCCTCAAAAAACCTATCCAGTGGCAGCATTTTAGACTGGATTTTAGTCTCCCACCCTCATTATTTCTCTGACAATGGTACACTTCCAGACCCTCTTAGTGACCACCTACCCACATTCACATACCGACTCCCATCACCCATACACCAAACACATAATTATATTACTACTCGCAACCAAAAAAACTTCAACCCTATAACCTTCTCAGACTCCTTAAAAGCTATAAATTGGAACATTCTAAAAACTCTACCTTTAGATAATGCCGTTGCCCACTTCAGCTCAACCTTCTTAAACCTTCTTGACTACCATGCTCCTCTATGTACTAAGTGAATAAAAATCAAAACTGCCCCTTGGCTAACCAAAAATACTCTAGTCACCATGCAACGCAGAAACAAAGTCTGGGAACTCTACCAGAAAAATAAGTCTCCCCTCATTCATAATGAATATAAAACACTTAGAAATAAAGTCAAAAAGCTTGTTATCACTGAACGACAAAAATACTTCTCCATACTCCAAAATAGCAATAAAACAAACCCTCAGAAATTCTGGAAAGGAGTCGCCACCCTTATCAATCCTGGCAAAATTGACAACCCCAGCCCAGACCCCAGTGCTCCCGACATAGATTTGGCCACACAATTTAACTCTTTCTTCATGAATTCTATTTCTAAATTAACCTCAACATTCTCTGACAACACCACTCCTTCCATTTTACCCTCAACTTCCTCTACTAACACTTCTACCTGCACTCCTACTACTACACTCTCTTCTTCCTACCTGCACTCCTACTACTACACTCTCTTCTTCCTACCTGCACTCCTACTACTACACTCTCTTCTTCCCCACTATCGCCATTCTGTAATACCCTCTCTACCCCTTCCTCTCCTTTTTCTTTCAAACCTATACCCATATCCACCATAAAAAAACTCCTTCAGAAACTTAAGCCATGCTCTAATGCCCCTGACAGCATCCCATCATACTTTCTTAGCATAGCTGCAGAAGCCATTGCCTACCCCATTAGTATCCTAATAAACCACTCTATCCAAGAAAGCATAGTACCCCAAATCTGGAAAAAGGCTTTCATCATACCCTTACATAAAGGTGGTAATAATAACAATACAACTAATTTCCGACCCATCGCTATCCTATCTCCCATTTCTAAACTCCTAGAAAAATGTATCCAACTACAACTCCTACCATATCTTGTAGACAATCACCTACTAACTCCAGCACAGCATGGTTTTAGACCTGGTCATAGCACTATGACAGCCCTCCTCTCCTTCCTGGAAACTGTAAACAAAGCCCGAGACTCTGGTCATATTGTCTCTACCCTCCTACTTGACCTCTCTAAGGCCTTTGACACTATCTCTCACAAACTTCTTCTAACTAAACTCTCTCAGCTTAACCTATATTCTTCTTCTCTGAACTGGTTCTCCAGTTACTTATCTAATAGATATCAATCAGTAAAATGGAAAAAGGCCACCTCTTCTTTCCTTGCTACCCCAACTGGAGTTCCTCAAGGTTCCATACTAGGTCCTCTCCTCTTTAATATATTCGTAAATTACTTCCGCAATTCTATTCCTTTCTCAAATATCATCCAATATGCAGATGATTCAACTATTATCTGTCCTGCCACATCCGTCCCCATGCTGCAAAAACTTACACAAGATGCATTCTCAATCACAGAACAATGGATGAAAAGAAATCACCTAGCACTAAATGCCTTTAAAACCAAATTAATGGTATTCACTCCCTCTAAAGTCACCTCTATCAATACAAACACTTTTTATATCACTAGTAATAACAACACATCTCTAGAACTGGTGTCTGAGACTAAATTACTTGGGGTCCAAATTGATAGTAAGCTTAAATTCAACTCCCACCTACAACTAAATATAAAAAAAAAACATCAAAAATTAGGCATGCTCTATCGACAAAATCGTTAGCTCACACCCTCCACCAAAATCACTCTCTCTACCTCATTTCTTATCCCCTCCCTTCTCTACGGAGCCCCACTTTTAACGAACCTACAATCTTCCCTTAAAACACAACTTTCCTCATGTTACAACAAAATCGCCAAATTTGCTACTAGCCACAAATCATCTAGCCACCACTGTTATTCTCTCCACAAACTAAAATGGCTAGAACTTTCCAATCATCTCACCTACCCTCAACTGACTCTAGCACATAAACTCATACTCTCTCTACTTGTTCTAACTAAACTTTTTATAAACTGTGTTATGTGTCATACTTTCAAGCTTTGTCAAGATTTAGGACCTCAGTACTTGTATAGAAATGTTTTCGTTACCAGTATTATATCTTCTGAAACTTTCAATACCTGTCTGTACTACTTGAAACATTATGCTTTAAGCTGTATCACTTGAAAATATTGTAATATAACCTAAAACCTACTTGTAACCTTGTTTCTCAAGCCAAACCAGTTACAAGTGGCGTCCCACAAGGTTCAGTCCTGGGACCTCTCTAGTTTGGTATATATTTCTCGGAGGTACAGGCCAACACGGAAGGACTGTGGCTGACCAAGTTCACAGATGACTGCAAACTGGGCGCCATAATCGACTCTCCAGCCGACACAAGCATCCTCCAAAAGGGCCTCATAGAAACAGACAACTGGTGCCAGAGCCATGGCCTCAAGCTAAACGCCAAAAAGTGTATAGTCATCCCCTTTGGCAAAAACAAAGTGCCCACAAATTACCACATAGGTGGTAATCCATTAAGTACAGAAGAAGTAATTAGGGACCTGGGGACCCAAGTTGATAGCAGTCTCTCATTTGACAACCACGTGGCCAAAGTGGTTAGAAAACATTTTATATAGCCCACCTAATCATGAAGGGATTCACATCTAGATTAGGGGAGGTCATCGTGCCTCTTTACTCATTCCTCATCAGGCCCATAATCGAGTACAATGCCCCTTTTGGGATGTACCTTACCAAACACCTGCAGCAACTGGAAAGACCCCAAAAGTACCTCACCAAGAGGATCAAAGGGCTCAAACAGATGCCATATGCTGCCCGGTTAAAGAAACTCCAGCTCTACTCAGTGGCATACCGCCTGCTCAGAGGTGACCTGTGCCTGACGTACAAGGCCATGTCCAACCCGGAATTAAGGGACATGCTGCACCTCAAAAATCCAAATCCCATCGAGCTACACGCTCGAGAGACTTGAACCTCAGCACTGAAATATAAATAGGACATGCTGGAGGGACAGATTCATAACCCAGAGGCTCCCATCACTATGGAATAAAATCCCAGAGCAGGTTAGGCAGAGTCCCTCATTGATTCTCTTCAAGAGGAGTCTTGATGAGTGGATGGGAAATCATAGGTTTACCCGGGTATCACTTCTGTGTCACTGTTAGAGGCACAGTATATTAACCTCAAAAAAGGGCATAGCAAAATTAATTTAAAATGGGTGGCGAAAGCCAAACATACTCTGGCTAGGCTTATAAATGCCCTAGGGCAGATAGCCTAGTATGAACCTATGAACCTATACTACTTGAAATGTCTTGCTCTAATTTGTTCACTTGTAAACATTGTAATCTAATGTAAAACCTATTGTAACCTTCTTACTGGAGCTTTTCTCCCCAGGACTCCATTAAAAACGGGTTCATCTTGGCCCAATGGACTATCCTGGTAAACCAACTGCAAATAAATAAATAAAAATAAAATAAATAAATACATGTCTCACTTTGTGTGTCTACAGTGTATGACAAAGTTGAACTAATCAGCTTGATGAAAGAGCTGTGGCTAAAGGTTCAAAGAGTCCGTGATCTCTTAAGCAAATTATCTTTTATTTTACTGGTACATGAGGGCATGTAGTTAAATGTGCCTGTAGGCAAGTAATAATGTATAAATGCAATAGCAGCCTGAAAGTTTGGAGCAAAAGGCCATTAGCTACATCTTGTTGCATTATAATATGTCACTACCTCCTGCATAAGAATATTTTAGACTTGAGGGAATGCAGTGTTTTCCCCCTTTTTAAGAAATAACTAACAACTAACTTGCCTTTGTGGATGCATTTAGACTTATTCATCACATTTAGAGAAGGAACAATTAACAATCATTTTATTATACATCCCTATTACATGCCCCCTTCCTTTAACTATGCTCGTCAAAACTTGATTGCACCAGACATGTTCCTAGTCTCACTACCCGATTACATTTTGTTGACTGTGCAGCAACATTTTAAGCCTAGTGTCATCCAGAAATGCAGCTTCATAACAGTCTTCATTCATAGTAATAAGTATAGCATTTTGCATAATATGTGTGTGTGTGTGTGTGTGTGTGTGTGTGTGTATATATATATATATATATATATATATATATATATTTGTACATATATGTGTGAATATATACACAGCCAGAGTTGCATCACATAACTTTATAACGACAATTATCTTTAACTGCATCAGTGTATGGCTGCAGCAAGTATACTGTCCCAAAATGGCAGCATTGAAAGCATCATCATTTTTTTCACTGTAGAGTATAATATATGAGTAAGGCTTAACATTTGCACCCTTGGTGGCTGGGAATTTACTCAAAAGACAGGAAGTGCACTTAGAGACAGAGGATTGTCCAGAAGTGAGGAGTGAGGTAATAAACAGAGGAATCGTGGGAAGAGTGGCATGCTCGCCAGTAATAGGGGTGCCAGAAGTAGAACAGTTGGAAAAGAGAACCTAAATGAAGTATTCATGGTGTGAATGTAATCAAGCAGGGTACAGAGGTGTAACATAACTATTTATCAGATTTTTTTCCAAAGAACTGCTTTTGCATTCATAAAATGGTAACACACACAAAGTACCACTACAGTAAGAAATACACATGGAATCCACACAATTTTCAGTTGAAAACATTTCATGCAGCATTGAAAATGCACATAAACATTCCTCAAACACACAAAGTGACAGGAGCAGCATGCCATTATGGTATGGTGAAAAGATTAACACAATTCCCTCACTCCTCTAAATTTCAGTTTACTTTAGTGTACAGTTATGTGGTATGTGTAAAATATGTTCATGAGGCATCAGTCACGGAATAGAATACACTAACCTTTTAAACATTGCGTATCACTACCAGAATTGTCTAGCTTTACAAAGGCTAATGTTTTTATCTACTTAAATTATGCATTATGGATTACACTTCAAACAGACCCTAGAGGGATAACATTCTTCCAGCTCTTAAGATCCAGCAGATTTAGGAGCATTGATGAGAGCACAATAAAATTTCACCATTTTTTGCTAAGGAGACATGTTTGATAGGCATCCCTTGGCTTGACTCTACAGATACATATGAAAGTTAGAGGCCTTTTCACTTGCACATATCGAACAAACTTGTTACCTAATTTGACAGGTGTAAACTGCCAAGTATGCAAGATGCATTGCTAAGCAGAAAAAGTTACATTACCTAGCTTAAATATGAAGGTCTTGCTTGCTGACTTGTAGTAACCTCTAATGAAATCCAGAGAAAACTCCTTGTCCCATCTAAAATAATGTTATACATGCATCTTACTCATGCTCAAAAACATATATTACCAACCTTAGCTCCCCTTGAGATATTGGAAAATTTTGCCCCCTCTTCTCAGATGCATCTAACCTGGCCTTAGCAGTTTAGCACATTTTTTTTAACCACTATACTCAAGTAATGCTGTAAGGAAATAAAGGAAGCCCACCCCCTGGGATAGGTACCTTAATGACCTTGACACAGACTGCCCATCTTTCTTAGTACAAAAGACTGACAGATTCCCCACACTGTTAAAAAATTCTCTCTTTTTCTCCAAAGCAACAGGCTTGATTTCTAATAACCAGTATGTGAGCACCTATAAATAACCAGAGAAAAATCAGGATGGCCTTTTGTTTCTACTTACAATATCCTAGTAAGTGGTTTGATTACTATTAAGGTGTGCTGACCAGGTCATAAGAAAGGCAAAGCATGCATGCCGACTGCTAGTGGGCTTTGGCTTTATTGGTCTAAATCTTTCCATAAAGACTTTAAAAGGAAAAAGTAATGAACATTCAGAAGCCATATAGCTGAAACACTTGACACCTTTAGGAGTATTTTGCATATGTCCCATGTGCCTCTATTACAGGAGGTTTAAGGTATCACACACTGCAAACTCTAGCTTGGCTGGGTGTCTCGTAGTTTTTACTAAATAGTTGTTAGTTAGGAGATTTGAAGGCATCTAAATGGTTATGGACATGAGTTGGGTTTAAAAACCCTGTGTCTCTAGAGTATAGCCAAACAATCCACTTTTGCTATGCTGATAAGGTTATAAGAGGGCCAAAATGTGCATGTCCACATCTAGTGGAGTTTGGCTTCATTGGCCTGAATCCGTCCATAAAGACTTAAAAAGGAAAAGTAAAAAAGTCAAGGACATTTAGAAACCATATAGCTGAAACACCTGTCTTTAAGAGGATGTTTGCATATAACCCGTGGACCTCTTTTACAGGAGGTTCAAGGTATCGCACAGTGAAAACTCTAGCTTAGTTAGGTTTTTCTTGTAGTTGTTACTAATTGTTTTTTGTGTGTGTGTGACTTTTTACTTTTTTGGGGTAGAAGAAATGGAAACTCTAAAACAGGAAGACACTTCTGTTCCTGGAGCTTACTTAGAAGCATTTAAGGAGTCTGTTAAGAACTTTGGTGATATGTGCAATGATTGTCCAGTGGAGAAAAAGAATCGAATGCAGCATCACAGTTTAACTGATGATTACTAAGTGCTGTATGATTGCAGTATACATACCTCATTGTGATGCACAGATTTGATAAGGATAGAAAGTAGGAAGTTTATATTTCATTACATTCATCTGATAGCAAAAAGAAACAATTAGTCCATCTAATGTTCATTTTAATTATGTTCACTAGTCCTCTTTATCTTGCCCCTCCCCTGACCTTTTCTCTGCATGTCCCAAATGCTCTTGACTATACCATTGATTTCATTGTCTACTACTCAGGTTGGTAGCCCATTCCCTGGACCATGACCCTCTTTAGAAATAAGTAGTTTCACAGACCATTGTACTAGGCTTGTGTCATGGCTGAAGGAAATGGTAAACCTTTCTAGTCTGCCATTTAAGTATATTTTTTTTGCCTGTCCTCCAACTTTACTTTCCCCTTCCCCTTTTCTACCTGTCCCATGTAATCTTGAATGGATTGGATGGATGGATTTCCAGTCCATCATCAATTTTATGAGTCCCAAGCCCTCTCTTTTAAAAGTGTTTTCAGATATTTAGGTAGTAGTAAGGCCTTACAATTCACTTCCTGTGTCCTATTATTTTTGTTATGTCTGCACAGGATGACCCTCTCACTTCTCCCTGACATGATGTTATGTACCAGCACCATGTTCCATGTCTCTTTTAATTTTGGTTGAGAATAGTTATAGCTCCTTGATTCTCTAATTGTTTTTCATGCCCAAATTCCCATGGATCATTCTGTTTTTTTTTTTTCTTCTTCTGGTCTCTTTCATGTAGCATGATATCCTTTTCCCTATATAGTCTGTAGAAGCACACACAGTACACAAGGCCCTGTTGAGTGTAAGAATTGCACTCTACAGGGCCATATATTGGTCAGAGCCTTGTGTACTGACCAATATAGTGCCCTTATTCAAATGAAACACAAGAAAATAAACTGGAAAATCCCAAAGAATAAGGCACCACATCTGGAACAACAAATTAATTTATTATGAAGTGCTTTTCGTCCACAACAAATAGTTGAACTTCATCAGATACAAGTACGTCATTCACAAGAAACAGTTTAAATAACCCTCTCAGTAAATCACATGACATCCCAGCTAAAATTTTAATGTGCTAATCACATCTATTTAAGCAATAACAACATATATTTAAAATTACCATGTTAATATTTCTAAAATCCACAATTACACTAGTTAAAACAAAAATATGTTAAACTTCTGTCCAACAATTTAATAGAACAGTAAGTATGAATATAAAACTTAAAAATGTAAAAGTATATTTAGGGGACAGGTCCCCAATACTATCTCATTAGATTTTTCATTTTCAAAATACACATTAGGGAACACATATTGAGTCCTGGGTGGTTGTAGGCATTTAATTGAATTTGCCAAATAAGTTCTAGTCTTTCGAGTTCTAACTGGATGGGGCTTACCCTAGGATTCTGTGCCACCTGATCTATAACTCAAAATTTAAATGTGTGTTCAGGATTCATAAAGATATGCTTTGCCAAAGCATTTTCCATTTTTTGTCTACTGATATTATATACATGTTCGTAGACTCTACCCTTAAGCCTTTTTTTCTATTTTGCCTATGTAGAATGATTCACACAACTGACAGTTGGCTAAATAAACCCCCATCATAGAGTTACAGTTGTGTTTCATTCTACAGGTTATATTATTATTGTTCACTATTGTTGTGAGACCCATGTCCATGTTAAAGTAAAAGAACCCTTGCAAGTATGGCAACTGGACGGCCTCAAAAAGAATAAATTCAATTAAAAAAACACAAAGGCCAGCAGACAGTGGTACAGAAATGCTCAATTAAAGCATATGTAAATAGAGCAGTAACAAACCAGTTTTAGCTAAGCAAGTTAAGCAGCCTTCATCAGTGTTAAGTCAAACAGCCATAAATATCATTGCCCTTATATAACACAATGTGGGAACAAAATTCATGCTCATTGGTTGAGCAAAAATTCTCATTAAGTCCCAGTGGGAAAAAAATACCCAACTTAATAATCCAGTTCTTTTCTTTTGTATTTAATATTGAATGCCACCCCACTTTATTTGTTCTATTCCCCACAATCTTGTCTATAATAATAAATCTAAATTTAGCATTCCACTGTGGTAAAAACGGAGCCAAAGCAGGAATCTCCCAATAAAAACTGTATTTATTTCAAAATAAAAACGATAGATAAAACAGGATAAGCGCTCTTTCGCTAATACAGCTTCATAAGATCCATAAAAACACCATTATAACATATACATATATAACCAAATTCAAAAATTTTTGTGCAATCAAATTTCCTAATCAATTAAACCTTAAAGGAAAATCTGTCATTAATAGCTTGCTGTTGCACATTGCTATAAGATAAGAATGCTTATATTAGTAAATGCTTGTATCAAAGCCTATATATATAATATACATGCAAGCAAGAAATATATATGAACAAAAATATAAAATATATACAAGTATATGCACAATCCTTATGGTAAGTGCTGACTAGAACATCATAGCTATCACTTAGAGGCAAAATTAAACGCTTTTTTAAAAACATTTAACTATACCATAAAAAGCTGTAAATAAACAGATTATATAAATACACCTGTGTATCACAGCTATAAAAAATATAATATATATCTCTTATATTATATATATATTATCTAATATTACGGCGTTTCCTCAGTGATGGTTTTATAGATGCTCTCTCATTAAGCCCCATACCTCTGTCAGCCGTTAATGTTATAATCCAGTCATTCTCTCTGGATTCAGTATGGTTCCTTATGTCACCTCCTCGTATACTAGGAACTATGACTTCTAGGGCTCGAAATAGAAAAGTATGACATATCTTCCTGTTTAATGTGCTTAGCTAATGCATTATGTTCTAGTTGTTTCTTGATGTGATATACATGTTCACGTATTCTATCTTTAAAAACCCTATTGTTTTTTCCAACATAAAAGGAAGAACACTGCTGGCATACCGCTAAATAAATCAAATTGGATGTCATACAGTCTGCTTTGGCTGATGTTCAAAAATTCCTGCCTAAATCAGGATGAAAGAAAATATTACTAATGTCTATGTACTGACAAAAGTTACAATGCCCACATGGTTTGGTATATACTTCACCATCATGTACTACCTTTTTTTTGGGATAGCAAAGAATTCTCTTCAAATTCATCTTGTTACGATATAGAAAGTAAGGTCTTTCACCTACTACCTCTTTTATCTCCTCATCTGTCTGTAATATTGACCAATTCTTAGAAATTATCCTATTTAAGTCCACTCTATCACTGGTGTAAAATGTAGGAATCTTGACTATAGATGGCCTATTATATAATGCATCCCTGTATGTATCAGGGCTGGGACCAAAATATGGTGCTGCTGTACCTTTCCTATGATTAGCTGCTACTGTCAATTGCTCATCAATTTCTTGTTCACTATATCCTCTATCTATCAAATTCTGCCTCAGACTAGTAAGCTTATCCATGAATCCCACTTCTGATGGATTTAATCTAGAGGCTCTCATTCCTTGGCCCCTAATAATATTTCTGAATACAAAACTAGGATGCATGCTAGATCTTGCTAGCAAGCTATTCCGATAACAGGGCTTACGATATACCCCAGTATTAAAAGACCCATCAGATAGTCTTTCAATATATAAATCCAAGTAGTCTATTCTAGAGTGAGAGCTTTGAATAGTAAATCTAAGATAGTCAGTTAGATCATTTATTTTCCTAAAGAATATATCCAATTCCTTTTCATTACCATTCCAAAGAATAAAGGTCATCTACAAACCTTTGATAGAACATAACATGCTCTTTAAACTCATCTATCTTGAATAAATAATCTCTTCCCAGTATGCTAAAAATATATTAGCATACGTATTGGCACATGGGGTGCCCATTGCCACCCCATCTTGTTGCCTGTAGATGGTGTCCTGGAATATAAAGAGATTATTCTCCAATATCAACTCCAGGAAGTATGCTATTAAATCTATTTGCACAATGGTGAGGTCACTATAGTTCTTCAGATATTCAGTGATATACTCTATCCCTAGACTATTCGGGATGATGACAAACAGAGACTGTATATCAAGGGTAACCAGTATGATTCCTTCTATATTAGTAACCTTATTTAAGCAATCATACAGTTGAATCAAAAAAGTTTTAGTATCTTTCAAAACTTGTTCACTTTTATCTAGAAGTGGCCGTAGATGTTTCTCCACATACACTGAAAGATGTTCAGTTATCCATCCACCTCCAGCGACTATAGGTTGCATGGGTGGATCATTCAAATCCTTATGGATTTTAGGGAGACCGTGAATTTGTGGTATAAGTGGATTTTTAATTGTAAGATAGTCATAAACCTCTTTTGTTATCAATCCACTATGGTAAATATCCATCAAGCTATTTGCAACATGCAAAATAACAGAGTCTACTTCTGATTTAGAAATAGTCTTGTAGAATTTATCATTCAAGAGTCTTTCCATTGAGATAATATATTTATCCATATCCATAACAACTATTCTGCCTCCTTTATCAGCTGGTCTTATTATAATTGAATGTTGTGATTGTAGCTGCTTAAGGCATTGCCTTTCACTCATACTCAAATTATCTGCCCCATAGCATCTATTATGTATAGACCTATTTTCATAATACTTAAACAATTCATCTTCCATTAATTTTAGATATGCATCAATAAGTGAATGATTCATAGGAACATAATTGCTTAAATTCTTAAACCTAAAGGATGATGCATTCTCTTCAGTAGATTTATATATTAGTTTCAGCATAACATTCCTACAAAAGATTTTAAGGTCAGTAATGGTATCCGTAAGATTGCTCTGACTCTTAGGTATAAAATTAAGTCCTTTATTTAACAAACTTATTTCAGAGACTGACAATACCTGTGATGAAATATTACAAACTAGTGATTGTTGTCCTTGCCCCACATTTTCTTGAGAGTCTGATGTGGGGTAAACTCCCCTGAGTACTTTCTTTTTTGCCGGCCTCGACTCATTGAGCGTGACCGTCGCGGTCCCCTGTCCATCCGCATAGGTAAAGGGAAAGAAAAACCATCACCTATATCTACTGTTCCTTCAATAGATCTATTATTAGCAATTTTTGGTCTCACTACCATTTCTCCAACACTATCCACCCTAGAAACAGGTTTATTCTTAAATATCTGTACTTCAGGATATAAGTTACTTATTACTTTAACATGACATACATTACTATCATTGTCTAAAACTGTTGCACTTGGAGTACACTGTATATCTAACTCATGTGCCACATTATCTACTACAGCTAAAGGAACTTGTTCATCTACATTAATAGCTGCTAAAGTATTATCTGTCATTACAGTACTGGTACTTGCCACATTAACATTATTGACTGCAATTGCCTCATTAGCGTTTCTATGCAAAACATTACGATGTTTATAAGAATTCATCACATTATCAGTATTTTCATTTACAATATCATGTCCACGTCTGGGCCACATAAATACATGGCCCAGTTTAAAGTCATTAGTATCTCGTAAAATCTTGTTCTTTTTCTGATTTAGCAGTTTACGTTCAAGGACAGCCACACCATCGAGTAAACTGTCAAATAATGGCTGTATCACAGCATGTGTAAAGTTATCAAAAATGAGCTGCTTCTTAATTTTAATACTGTCAACAAGTCGCGCCTCTTCAGGCCTGAAGAAATCTATTAGAAGTTCTAAATACTTCCGACTCACCTCCATATTAATTTGCTGCCAGCGGGTGAGTAACGCTGGATAGTACATGCCTTGACTGGGCTTGTTGAAGACACGCAGCCCCCTCGGTATGATCTTCTTATCGAGGCAATACTGAAGGTGCAGCCTCTGTGTCTGCAACTGTTTGAGTTGTACAAAATCCTTTTCCAGTTGATCGAACACCTTCTGCATCTTCTCCAAGTCTATTGACGCACCATTGATGTCGTCAGAGGTAGAGGGCAGGTCGCATTGCCAGGAAACACTTTTCGTGCAGTCTAAATATTGAGTAAACCTTCGTTGCAAAATGTCATCCATTCTATCCCTTTTCTCAGGGTTGCAATCGAGTTCTACACTTGTAGCTTGTTGCATATTCCCACTCCAGATGGCAGCAGTAAAAAATATAAATAAAGTCAATAATATCAGCAAAATAACCGGTAGCCAACCTGGTAAATGCTCCGTAGCTACGTTAATAATATGTAAAATTCCACTGTGGTAAAAACGGAGCCAAAGCAGGAATCTCCCAATAAAACCTGTATTTATTTCACAATAAAAACGATAGATAAAACAGGATAAGCGCGCTTTCGCTAATACAGCTTCATCAGATCCATAAAAACACCATTATAACATATACATATATAACCAAATTCAAAAATTTTTATCCAATCAAATTTCCTAATCAATTAAACCTTAAAGGAAAATCTCTCATTAATAGCTTGCTATTGCACATTGCTATAAGATAAGAATGCTTATATTAATAAATACTTGTATCAAAGCCTATATATATAATATACATGCAAGCAAGAAATATATATGAACAAAAAATATAAAATATATACACGTATATGCACAATCCTCATGGTAAGTGCTGACTAGAACATCATAGATATCACTTAGAGGCAAAATTAAACGCTTTTTTAAAAACATTTAAATATACCATAAAAAGCTGTACATAAACAGATTATATATATACACCTGTGTATCACAGCTATAAAAATATAATATATATCTCTTATATTATATATATATTATCTAATATTACGGCGTTTCCTCAGTGATAGTTTTATAGATGCTCTCTCATTAAGCCCCATACCTCTGTCAGCCCTTAATGTTATAATCCAGTCATTCTCTCTGGATTCAGTATTTGTGTTCAGGATTCATAAAGATATGCTTTGCCAAAGCATTTTCCATTTTTTGTCTACTGATACTATATACATGTTCGTAGACTCTACCCTTAAGCCTTTTTTTCTATTTTGCCTATGTAGAATGATTCACACGACTGACACTTGGCTAAATAAACCCCCATCATAGAGTTACAGTTGTGTTTCATTCTACAGATTATCTTATTATTGTTCACTATTGTTGTGAGGCCCATGTCCATGTTAAAGTAAAAGAACCCTTGCAAGTATGGCAACTGGATGGCCCCAAAAAGAATAAATTCAATTAAAAAAACACAAAGGCCAGCAGAAAGTGGTACAGAAATGCTCAATTAAAACATATGTAAATAGAGCAATAACAAACCGGTTTTAGCTAAGCAAGTTAAGCAGCCTTCATCAGTGTTAAGTCAAACAGCCATAAATATCATTGCCCTTATATAACACAATGTGGGAACAAAATTCATGCTCATTGGTTGAGCAAAAATTTTCATTAAGTCCCAGTGGGGAAAAAACACCCAACTTAATGATCCAGTTCTTTTCTTTTATATTTAATATTGAATGCCACCCCACTTTATTTGTTCTATTCCCC
This sequence comes from Protopterus annectens, assembly GCF_019279795.1. Taxonomy (NCBI): domain Eukaryota; kingdom Metazoa; phylum Chordata; order Ceratodontiformes; family Protopteridae; genus Protopterus; species Protopterus annectens. The sequence continues at coordinate 664,943,256 of NC_056750.1, read as the reverse complement.
ACAATCCTGTCTATAATAATAAATCTAAATTTAGCATTCTTGTGTGCCATTGAATGTTTATACAAAGCATTACTGGGTTTTTTGGTCCTAATGTCACTACAATGTTCGGATATACGTAGTCTCAAGAGTCTAAAAGTTTGTCCTATATAAAAGTCCGGGAAGGTGCATTTCACAAGATAAATCACCCAGTCAGTTCCACAATTGGCATAATACCTGATGTCATAAATGGTACTGTGAAGATTGGGGAAGATGGGTGAAGGCTGCCAGCCTAGCCAAATAGAATCTGATACATAATTCTGGCATTTGTAAATATAAATGTAAAATACAGGCTTGTGTCTTAAATGTAAAAAAAATGCTGCGTCAACAATGTGGCAACATTGCCATCTGCTGTAAGGAAAACTAAAGTCAAGCATTTCATATCTTTCCTTTGAAATTAAAATTATTTCATCACTGCCTTTGATGTTTTACAAGTTGGCTCCAGGCCGGCTAGAGGAAGTCTTCCTGCCTATTGTTTTAAGGTTAAAGTTAATGACCAGAATTTACATGTGGAATGTCCTTTATTGCTCTAAGTGTAAAATAATGTAAATGTAGTTAATGTGTAGCCTGAGAACTCCAGGAAGGGTGAGAAAGATAATGTAATGTTTATTGGAACTGGAGTTTCAATTTAAGCAGTGAGAACCAGAGGTTGTTAAGCATTTTTTTGTCTTGACATCCATCTCATCAGCACTCTGTCTGTTGTCTTAAGTAAGTTACTTTAGAAGTATGTTCTCTTGTAGAAATAGCTAGGACTATAAAGATTAGACTAAGTGTTTTTCTGTTATGTCAGAACTGTACTATGGAATTATTTTAAGTTTCTGTGTGATCTCTGAACTCTTGAATAGCACTGTGGTGTAGTAATATTGTCTTGTGTTTTAATTATTTATTATTAAACATTTTAAAATCTTTTACCTGTGGCTGGTTTGTGTAAAGACAAGTTAAGCTCTAGAGTACATTGCATATTTATAGAGGTTATTGTACAAGGCCACTCTAATAAGCCTTGACTGATTAGTCACACTTACCAATTGGATAATAATATTGCACAGTAATAATTGGACACACTTTTAAGGGACTTTGGGTAGCTGATCATTATTAGCTGGTGGTGGCAGTAATTACTACAATAAAGTCTGGGTAAAGGGGCACAGCTGGAGAATCTGTGTCAGCCTTTCCCAGGAGTGTCTGTAAAATTGTATAAATACTTATCTTAAAGTGTGGGTGTGTGTCAGCTATTTGAGCAGGGACACGAAGCACTGGTTGGACAGAGAGGGTACTGGAGGTTAGCTTGCCAGCTAGGTTGAGATCTGGACCCTATAGCTGTGCCAGTGGGGAGTCTTTGGGTACCTGGGGAGCAAGGGAGCAACCAGCCCCAGAATGACTGTGGTCTCTGTGTGTACTTAAGGGAAATTGTACTTTACTGTGTGTATTTATTATCCTTTCCTCTTATATGAGATGCCCTCTCTGGTGTTAGTGGCGAGGATTGAGGCTCCTTGATTGCTAGGCCAGGGTGCGGGCGTCACAGGTACCTGTGTTCTTGCTGGTGAACTGTTTGGATTTCTTCAACCTATGGCAATGTGTGCAGTGTCTACAAGGTACACAACCAGAAAGTAAATCCAATGTCATAGTTTTTTGAATGGGATCCAGTGTGTATCTAAAGCCATGTTTGAAATGATTGAAGTGTGATCCAAGGGTCCTTCTTCTGTGAAAGGAGAAAGAACATCTCTCCTGAAGAACTCTGATAGCCTATTGTCTGCTAGGAGGATATTCCAATGTCTTTGAACGCTATCCAATAACATGTTGGTATTTCTCCCATAGGTGGCAACAAACTGAATCACTGAGTCACCCCCATGTGTTTTGTCTTTGTACTTCAAAAGGTCTTTTCTGTCTAGTCCTGAAACCCAATTACTGGCGGGGAGTATATCCCCAGTTTTATAACCCCTATTTTTGAACCTCATAGTCAGGTCCTGTTTGAAATGTTCATAAGTGGCTGGATGTGAGCAGATAAGCTTCATCCAAAGAAATTGTCCATACCTTGGACCTGCCAGTAGCATAGAACAGATTTTTAAAATTGGTAGCTCTTCTCAAAATAAATTTTGGAGAAGGCCCCAATTTCGCTACTAATTCATTGTTTTCTGTCAGAATATGCCAGCTTTTGCAGACTATATTTCTAATATAATCTAAAGTCCAAGTTAAATGTTGTGACAAAACCTAGACTAAAGTTACATTCTAAAGCAAGAATTGTAGTTGTTACTACATGTATTGACTCCTCTGACTGTATGGTATCTGGGGAAGAAATGTTTACAGTCTGAATTATGTTCAAAATTGGCCTATAAATGCCATTATACCTTTGGACCTGACTTCATCTATTAAGTCATCCAATAATGAGGTTGGGTAGGCTCTTCTCATAAACATTTGTTTTAAAAATTTACATTCCTTGTGGAAATCCATTTCTCTAGTTACCATTGTAGCAGCCCATACAAGTTGCTCTTTACCCACAGATCTTTTTTGGTGGTATGGATGGGCACTTGTGTAATGCAAGAATGTGTCTGAATAAGTTGGTTTCCTGAAAATGTTAGCTTCATATCTCCCCTCATCATCGTTTTTCTTAGTTGTATATCTAGAAAGGAAATTTCATGTTCATGAAAGTTGTGGGTGAAGTCTAAAAATTGGGTAGTGGTGTTGAAATAATGCACAAGTTTTTCAGCAATCAGTTCATTACCTTTTATTAGCAAAAAAATGTCATCCAGGTAATGTGTAAAATATACTATTTGACTGGTAATTTCCTGGATGTTGAAAATGTAAGTGTGTTCCCAATAAGCCATTACTAAGTTGGCAAAACTGGAGCCACAAGGTGACCCCATTGCTACTCCCATTGTTTGTAAATAAAAGTTATTTTTAAAATGAATGAAATTGTTGGACAGTATAATGTCTAACAATTCTTCAACCAAGGAAATATCTGTGCTTGGGGTGCCTTTGCTCCTTAAAGTATTTCCCACCCATTCTATGCCTAGGTCATGTCGTATGGATGTATAAAGGTCTCTTACATCCACTGTAATTAAATTGTATTGTGCGTTGAAGTCAAGTTCATTAATTTTTTTTAAGAAATGTCCAAGAGTCCCTGCAAATTTGTGCCTCAGTTTGTACATATTATTTCAGCATTGAATCCACCACTTTTGCACATGTGTATGTAGCTGAATTTCTACCATCTATAATGAGCCTTAGTGGTGGATTTTGAAGGTCCTTATGAATTTTAGGGACTCCGAACATGACTGGTGCCATAGGTGTCAGTATCTGCATGTAGTTGTTTAAATTTACGTTTATTTTCCCTTCAGTGTACAAGTCAATATAAGTTCTTATACGTTGATTAGCTGTATTTTATTCATTTGATGAAACTAGTTGATAAGAATCTGCATTCAAAATAGATTCAATCTTATTATCATAATCGTCAGAGTCTGAATACCAGCCCCCACACCCTTATCTGGTTTCATGACTCTGACATTAGTTGACCTTAACACATTAAGGCAGGCTTGCTCATCCTTACTTAAGGTATAGTTACTTGGGAACTTTTTATTGGTTGATTGTAACATTCTGAAATCAAGTTCACAAACTTGTTCAAAAGTATGTAAAAGGTTATGCAGTAGTGGATTAAACAAGCTGGCTATCCTAAACTGTTGGTCCTTTAAACTAGTGTGACCTAGAAGAGGTTTTAAATTTAATTTTCTTACAAAAAGTTTCAGGTCTAAAATACATTTAGCAATGTCCATTCTCCTCAATGGAATGAAGGTCAGCCTCTTATCCAAAATGTTAGCAAGTTCAACAGTCACATCAAATGTGGAATAGTTGTAAATATAAAAGTCACCCTCAGTATTTTTGATAACCAAAGGATTACTTCCATAAGTAATGTCATTAATTTCTGCTGAGTTGTTTACCTCCATTTGTTGTGTTTTTTCCATTGGTTCCATTTGTGCTGGTATTTCCCTCTGGTAAAACCCTGGTTGGAGGCATTTTGAGGAGGCTGGTTATTGCTGTTGTGCTGGTTATCATTAAAATTGTAGCATGTTTGTTGGTTTTGTAAATGATCGCTCCTTCTCACAGTTTCATTTTGCTCTGGACTTTCATAGTCATAGTTGGAAACATGCTCACAGTCAGTGTGTGTAGACACAGCTTGTTCACTATTCTCTTCATTACTAGCATGATTGACACTGAGCCCATAGTTGGCACTGCCTTCTCTGACGTTCCATGCATGTGATGTAGGGGTGTGTGGATAGGGAGTCCTGTTTAGGTACTGAGCACGATCCCTTTCTAATTTCTTGACTTTAGTTAATTTGATTTTGTTAATGTGTTGGTCTATACTCTGAAAGATACGTGCATAATCGTATCTATAATGGTCAAAGTCCAAGTGAGTTTTAATATGAACATCTAGTACAGAAATTACATCTATTTCCATTGTAAACAAGCTGTAGTGTTTGCATATTGTCTAACAAGTCCAGCCCCTGTCAATTAATAACTTAATTAAGTCCAAGTGAAACTTTGAATCGGGGACTAAACCTGGGGGATACTGACAGATTCTTAGCCCTTTAGGTACTATTTCAAGCCAAGAAGGCTTAAGGATAGAGTTTATGAACATGTTATAGATCAGGTGGCAGAGAATCCTAGGGGAGGCCCCATCTAGTTAGAACTCGAAAGACTAGAAATTATTTGGCAGATTTGATTAAATGTCTACAACCACCCAGGACTCAATGATATGTGTTTCCTCATGTGTATTTTGAAACTGAACAATCTAATGAGATAGTATTGGGGACCTTTCCTCTAAATTTACTTTTACATTTTTAAGTCTTATACTCATACTTACTGTTCTATTAAATTGTTGGACAGAAGTTTAACATATTTTTGTTTTAACTAGTGTAATTGTGGATTTTAGAAATATTAACATGGTCATTTTAAATATATTCTGTTATTCCTTAAATAAATGTGACTAGCACTTTAAATGTTTATCTGGGATGTCATGTGACTTACTGAGCTAGGATGTCATGTGACTTACTGAGAGGGTTATTTAAACTGTTTCTTGTGACTGACGTACTTGTATCTGATGAAGTTTGACTGTTTGGTGTGGACGAAAAGCGCTTTATAATAAATTAATTTGTCATTCCTGACCAGTAAAGGTTCATGTAGATTATAAGTATTACCATCTTGTTTCTGGTGTCTATCCCCTTGAGGATATACCTCAGTATTCTGATTGCCGCTGACATTACCGCTGACATTACCCTGTCTCGCTCTGTCCCTTTTGGTCAACCAAGGTGTGACCAATAATCCCACATCCTACTGCTGCTGTTCTTCCATCAGTTCAGCTCCTCATCCTCCTACTACTGATATTTCATGAGGATTGTTGTAACTCAAGCGCAATACTTTGTATGTGTTTGCACTAGGCCTCAATTGCCACATTCTTGCTAACTTGTTCAGCCTTTTCAAACCTTTTCCTATACTCCACATCTTTCACTGTTAAAACTCTGTGTTGTCATCAGAGAGAAATTGATCTGTTCTTTATTTACTCAAATATGTCAGATAGTCAGTGACTCTGAAATATACTGTAACTGGAAAAAAATATGCTAGTCAGCTGTTCATTTTATAATTCTTCTCTCCCTTTACTTTATTTGCCATGCCTCCTAAACCAGGTTCTGACACTAGCCACACCAAAGATAATATATTAGTGTTTTTGTTTTTCCTCTCTCTGATCAAACATCTAATGCCCTCCTTTATGTATCTAACTACTCCATTTCCTCTCCCCACTTTATTGCCATTCCTGGACAACCTATGTTCAAGCACTTCCTTGTCCCCCACAATTTAGTGAGAAGTTGGTCCCTGTAATTTTCTTCCTTGTGTTCCATCCTCCCCATTTGTCCCACATGTTCTGGGTGACCACTTCATATCTTGCCAACATGATTGTGCAAATAATAAATCCACATATACTCACTGTCTTTTCTGGTCACTAGTGAGAAAAGTTCAGCTTTTCTAATCTCTGGTGATGACTCTTTCCCCAACATCTCACACATACTTCTGGCAGCTTTTGTACTGACTCATCCCAGAAGCCTGATGTTCCTTTCTTGTATAGCACAGTATACTAGAGATATAGCCCATCCTGGGCCCCATATAGCTTAAGCTCTGTGCTTCTATAGTCTATTGCCCTGAGTATGCATCAGAACATTCTTTTTACTGCAGCTACTGCCCTATCACTTTGCTTCTGGTAGTCAGTGCTTACGAGATCAGCATCCCCACAGCCTTCTCCTTCTAGGTTGCTATAAGTTCCATTCCCTAACTGATTCTTCATGACAGTTAAAGTAGCTCCAAGCATTCTCACTTTCCTAATTACTTCACTTCTCAGTCTTTAAATGTAACAAAGCTTTCATTGTTGCTCTCCATAGTTAAGCTGCCTTTTTCTAATTATTTAAATTTCTAGAAGTCTCAGGTAATATTACAGTATACTTTGCATTGATATCTTTCTCTGCTATATATAAGCCTGTGTCTATTTCTAATGGGTGTTCAACAGTGTATATACCTATGCAAGCTATGTACATGCACTGTTTCTAAATGATGCTTATGTACACTTTGTGTTTATGTAGACTACTGTAGAGCTTTTTTTCTCTCATGTATGGGCACTTATGTATAGTTTATATTTCTTCTGATATCATGTAACTGTATTTTATGTATCTGTCAAAACTGGTGTTAAATGTGGAGCTTTTCTCTCCAGGCCTCCATTGAAAAAGGGTTTTATCCCAGTTGGACTTTCCTGGTAAACAAAGATGGATAAGTAGGTAGGAAGGTTGATAAGGTGATTCCTGTTCTGATGGGTATAGTGCTTGTCCTTTCTTACAGGCTGAAATAGGGGTGAAACTGAATTTTTCACAATATCCCATAAAAGTGAATATGGATACAAAAAGATTCTCAGATGTTTTAACAACATGTAAACCTATGGAGCATATACTTCCTCTGTGTAATATGAGATGGTATTGATTAACACATCCTGACTCCCTGCTTGTATACAATCAGCAGAAACATCTGTGCATGTCCAGTTCACTAACTTTACAGTGTTTATCATACAGAGACATAAGGAAATATTAAAGAACCTCAGTTATAGTCAAGTAAAGCATACAACAGCAAATGACATGTGCTAAGGAGAAATGACTAAACTTTGAACCTTATAAAATTCTGAAAGCATTTCTGGCTGCTTATTGGCCCTGGTATGTGGAAATGTCACATGATAGTCTTGCTCTTACTGGCAATGACATTTAAGCATGTAATTTTATCTAGTTGTGAAACCGAGTGAGAAGATGGGGTACAAACAATGACGGCTACTCCTTTGTCCTGGCAGAAACATTATGAAAAAGAAACAATTTTGCCTGATATTCAGGTTCAGCAACTAGAACAGAAATAGAGGTCATTAAAATGGTTTGGGGCCTTCTTCCTGTCATGCAGGAAAATAATCTTTCTGGCATTCATGTAATCACAAGAAGTACAGTTGTAAAAAGAGGGTTTGAAAATATCCTAATCTTTTCACCAAAATTCCCCTAAAAATGGCACTGGGGTGACAGCATGCCATTGCAAAAACAGTGGACTTAACTACAGACAACAAGGATCTGGAATAACATTCAGGTCACAAGTTGTCATGATGGTGGACAATACAAACCTTGTCTCACTTAAGAAGACTTAAGGTTAAGCAAAAGAGGACTACTTTTCTTACCTCCACAGTAACCAATGCTACTATTTACTATTAAGCACATAAACTAAGCCCGTTAGATTAGATTTACTTTTTGGCTATGCCATCTATATGACATCATTTGGCTGGAGTAGTAATATAAAATGTTTTACCGTTGATATATTTGTTCTAATTATCTCTCTCCTGTTATATGTGCTGCAGTTATAATATTAGAATTACAGGATGCAAAGTATTTATATTTATTTTAAAAATGCCAATTCATTAACAGATAAAGAAAAACACACACACACACTCATCTACGGGTAGTTGGAAGATCAGCAGTTCACCTACTGGTGTGTCCCTTGGATATGCAAGGAAACAGGAGAATTGTTGAAAATCCAAATAGACCCATAGAGGAAATAGAAACTCCACAAAGAAGGCACACCAGCAGTAAACTGAACTTAAGAGCCAAAAACTATTGGAAAGCAACACTAATCACCATCACGGCACCTCTCACACGTATCACATTTAATGGAACTGGTCCTTGTGCTACTTGTTAGAAAGATGCTAAACATATACAATAAGGTCTGAAAGTCGAAAAATAAACTTTGTGGGGCAACTAATTCTACTTAAGGTTTTGGGTGACACTGAGAACCAATGATCTGTGTTTAATTTTCTAAATAGGAATTGGACTAGTAAATGTCTATGAGGGTAATCCCTTTTGAATAAGGTCTCATTGGCAGAAAGGAAAGGTCTATTAATGTGGAATGTCTTCAATAAGTACTTAAAGCAAACATGACAATGTGACTCTGTGATCCGAAGCTTTACAAATATTAATGTGGTAGTAAATAGCTTACCTTAAATTCATGCTGTCCCTAGCTGTGGGGATTGTATTTAACCACTTACAATCTAATAGTTGACTCAAAGCCATATTTTAATGGTGGAAGACAGAAAACAAAATCTCTTGCCACTTTGTGATGGGATTTCTCACAAAATCACAAAAATACAAGCCCAGTGAGCCCAAGACCATTTACGTCTTACCAATGGTCATTCTCATGCTGTACCACATTCTCAATAAAGGCAAAGCAGTTTTATTATGAAGTAAGTTTATGGGTACTCATCCAATCATTCTTATTTAATTTGAAGGATGCTATCTAGGGTGCTACTCTATTTAACTTGGTGAGGAAATTTGTTTTAGTGCAGGGTTCGGTGTTTCGCAATAAATTTGTCTTTCAGAATATTTTACTTATGTGCTGGTGTAGTTTTAAGTTTCTAGTTCTGGTATTAGGACAGCTATTTGACTTCCAAAAAGACAGGAGATGAAGGAGATTGGGGTCCTTAATGCTGTGGAACAGAAGGCATAGATTAGCATGCAGTATCCTGAGAAATGAAGTAAAGGGCACACACTTCATGCCTGTTTTGGTAGCAAATGGACTTTCGACCAACATTTTTTTTTTTGTTAGGAACCTTTGGGCCTTTTTCAGTTGCTTAGTATATCTAGAGAAGTATGTGCTGAAGGAGGTGTTTTGCTCAATAATTTATCTAATTAGGGTTACATAAAGAGGGATTAAAACTTCCTTTTGCCTGGAAGATATGCTCTTATATATTAGTTGTGCTGAAGGTGCTCAAAGGAGAGGGGCTTATCAACCCACATTCCAAGATCTCTGACGTTAGCATTTTTGAGTGGGATATTCACTGTACTACACACTGATGGAGAGAGTTGCTTCTCAAATGCAACAATATTATACTTTTTAGCATATAATTTTAGTCCACTTGTCTTTAAGGATTAGTTCCTGCTGTAATGAATGGGTAAAGGAGGGAGATTTGACAATAATGTCCAGTTTGCAGTTACCTGGAAACTTAGTTAACCAAAGGTATTGATTCTCAGTCTGGAGATTAGAGAAGTAGATGCCAAAAGGAGGAGATCTAGTTCTGAGACCTGTAGCACACCACTAGTAACCTTCATACTTTCTGAGGAGAGGTCTGTCACCTTAACTATGTGGGTTCTATCTTTCAGACAGGTGGCTATCCACCTCACCACATGCAGATCTACTTTTAAGGCACTTAGCTTGTTTATAATGCCAGCATGGGGTATAATGTCAAATGCTTTGGCCAATATAAATAAGCTGTGTGAACAGAATGGCCACTGTCAACATCTTGTATGACCATTTCAAAGAACTTAATTAAACTGAGTATGCAGGGTCTCCCTCTGACAAACATAAACTGATATGGGTCTACTCTGATAATGATTTTGATATCATAGGTTTAATATGTGCATGGCTTTGCAAATCAGCACAGTCAGGTTAGTGGGTCTTAGTGTCCTGCATCAGTGGTAGGAGCTGCCCTTTTGAAGGGGCATCACCATACTGCAGTTCACCATACTTTTGGGAACAAATCCTGTTGTCAGGCTCATGTTAAACAATTTAAGTAGGGACACCATAAAGGCATATCTGACAGCATTTATTAGGCATCCAGGCAAAGTATAAGGCCCCACAGAAGTTGTATTTTTGTTTTAGGGCATAGCTTCAGTGTGTGCTTGTTTGTGATATTAGGAGGTATAAAGGATATGGGAATTTGTGGACTTAATATAGTTGTTTCAAGGATAAAGTTTATTTACTATATCTACTAGCTTTGACTTGGTGGTGCCATTTTTGGATAGGTTTGCAGCACTGCTGGGTGTTATGTTTTATTTTTCTAATGTGAATAAAGATGGACTTATAATTATTACTGGATTCAGAAGCTGGTTTAAGTTCATTATTTGTCTTACTAGCCTGAATAGTTGCTTTTATTTCCTTACTGACATTCTTGATTCAGTTTTTAATACAAAGAATTTTAGATCCATTGCATGACTTAAGAATGGTTTTCTCTTTTGGCGGGGTTTATTTAATCTAGTAAACCATGAAGGGTGACTTGTTATTAAACTTCCCATTACACCTGGTTTTAGTAAGCATGGCCAGATCAAATGTATGCATTCAGATTCTAGGAGGTCAGGCAGTTTGTCTTCTGCTATTGAGAAAGAGCCATCTTTACATGATCAAATTTAGAGTTTGAGATTGAAACATTTATACCCAAAACCAAATCGATAATAGTTCAGGAATAAAAACTAGCAACCAAGTAAACAGCACCAAAGAAAACAACCTCCAGGAGGTAGGAAGCCATACCAACGTATAAAGAATGTTAAAAAGTATTTAATGCAAAGAAAATACACAAGGTTAAGTACTTTCAACTTGTTCACATGTTGTAGGACTTCATCAGAACAACTTAAAAACAGAGAAATCACCTCATATGGAGGTTGGGGTAATGGTTAAGATATTTGTTTTACAGACTCAAGGTGTAGGGTTTGATTCTCACATGGGTTAATTGGCTAGGCTTAAAATGGTCCACAAGGACAGTTAGCCTAGTACTAATGTATGAAATTATAAACCTATTATATAACTTCTCCAATTAATTAACAAGTAACGTCTTAAAGAGTCAACTCTAAAACATATTAAAAATGGTAGTCTAACCATACAAAATTCAGCTACAAAGCCTTGTGAAGTCAAAAATAAAATAAGGCAAAAAATAACATAACACAAAGTTAAAACTCAACAATTTGTTATGATAAAACAATATAAAAAGTGAAATAAGATTAATATAAAAGATCATGATAGATACAAAACCAATTAGGTTAAGCTAAATTGGATACATATACAAACTTATAATGTTGCCGCTCTCATGTTTAACACAAGTGCTAGTGAAATCTTTTCATTCAAACTAGGTGGGTGGCAATCAGTTTGCCTGATCTACCACAGTAACGCTATATTTCACTTTGTTTTTCCTATCTCCACCCTAGGATTGAGCTTTAATGTTTCCAAAATAAGAAATATGAATTTATCAAAACCACTGTATATCAAGGAGTGTTTTTACAATGCATTCTTGAAATTCTGCTTCACAATATCATAGCAGTGTTTGTAAACTCTTTTTGTTAGTGTCCTTACTGTTTTTCCATCATAAAAAGGCACACAGGTGGCACAAACTGCTAAATAAACAAGACATTTATTATGGCATTTATCACACAGGTATGTGGTTGACCAAACTAGTCCCCTATCATTTTCAAGTGAATACTTGTCACCACTAAAAAATATATGGGGATGTTCACAATGTCCACACTTGTGCATCATTGTTTTGACAATAAAAATTATCTTTGTAACTAGAGATCATTTCTAAAACATCCTTCAAGTTATTCATAGCAGCTTACTAGGCTAATGGCCCTAGGGCCTTTTACAAGCCTAGCCAGGTTATACCCGTATTCCCTAATTGACTTTGGTTAGATGGTCATTATTCTCAAAGTGAGTCTACGATCAGCCCCAGCTGCCACATTCCATGAGGGGCATAGGTGCCATCCCTGGTGTAAATTCACAGTCTCCCATCCAATTGTCTAGGTTGCAATTGAATAGGGTTATTGAGGAGCTCTGCTTCACATGAGTTAGGAGTTTATTCTAGAGGAGTGGCAATCTCTGGGAGATATATCTGTCTGTCTAGCATGTTCTGTTAATGTCACAGGCTAGGTTGAGATCCCTGGAGTGAGTGACTCTTGTCTCATTTGATTTATGTATCTGCAGCATTTCAATTAGGGCAGGGTCAGAGACTGCTTTGCATGCCAGGCACAAGTCACCTCTCAGCAGCCTGTAGGATACAGAGTACAGTGACAGGGCTTTCAGTCTTTCCATGTAGGTTATGTTTTGGAGGCCCTGAATTTTCTTGAAGATAAACCTTTGTGGTTTGTCTAGCTGCTGCAGGTGTCTGGTGAGGTACATTCAAAAGGGAGCATTGTACTCTGGTCTGCTGAGGGTTGAGTACACATGTTATAACATCTTTAGTCTTGGAAGTGATGCACAATGTAGAAGGCTTTCCCTGTGTTCCCAAAGCTCACAACACTGGGTTTGAGATTAGGGGGCTGCTGTCAATATTGTAATTTGCAAGGATTTCCTCTTTGCCAAAGGTGACAATAATGCACTTTTTTGCATTTAGTTATAGCCCGTGACTTTGGCACCAATCATTTGTCTGCGTTAGCCCCTTTTGTAATATGTTAACCTCATTTGGGGACTCAATGACTGCTCCCAGTTTGCAATCATCTGCAAACTTGGTAAGCCAAAAACCATCTACTTTCACCTGGACTTCCAAGAAATAGATTCCAAACAGTAGAGGGCCCAGCACTGATCCTTGTGGTATGCCACTAGTAACTGATCCACTGGTAAAGGTGGAATCCCCAACTTTGACAGAATGCGTTCTGTTGTTGAGCCAGTTGGCTGCCATCTAGTGGCATATGGGTTAATTCTCAGCTGGAAGAGTTTCTCAATGGGTTGCTCCCAAGCTGGGAGAGTTTCTCAATGATACATGAGAGAGGACTGTGTCAAAAGCCTTGGCTAAGTCAAGATAGGAAGTATGTACTGTATTGCCTTCATCCAGGGCTTTGGTGACATGCTCAAAGAATTCCACCAGGTTCACGAAGTATGATCTACCCTTAACAAGGCCAAACTGGGTCAGGTCAAGAGTTTCAAGGTCATCTTTGTCCTTGTTGATAAGGACTGTAATGATTCTTTCCATGGCCTTGCAGATAAGGCTGGTTAGAATTATGGGTCTGTAGTTTCTAGCATCTGTTGATGGACCTCTTTGTGCAAGGGGATTATTGTTGCTGTTTTCCACTCTGCTGGAACAAAGCCAGTGCTCAGACTAAGGTTAAAGAGAGTCCCAAGTGGTTCCACTAGGTCTTGTTTTAGATTGTTTAGTAAGCAGCCTTGGATGAGATCTGGTCCCATAGAGGCTGTGTTTTTGGCCTTGGAGAGTGCGGATATGACCTGCTATTTGGAGAAACTAGGTAGAGAACTGGTGTCAGGTATGCTTTGGACTATGGCTGGTGGGGACAGGGGGGTGAAGCTTGCACCAAATTTGTCAGCTAGCAGGTTGGCAATTTCCTCAAGTTCTGTATGAGAGGTACTGTCCACTATAAGTTTGGCACATAGTTGGGCATTCTCTTTTAGATTTTGAATGTAGCCAAAAAATGTCTTATGATTATCCTTAGCTAGGGATGCTAATTTATCTTCATAACTAGCTTTAAAGGACTTTGCAAGATATCTGATTTGTTGTTCAAGCTGTGGAGGGTATTCTTCTTCTGCTGAGTAACTTCCCTCTTGTTCTTAGACATCAGTTTCTTCCTTTTGTTATATAACATGTTTATACTTGAGGTCCAACAGGGTGGCCTGCCTTTTCAGGAGGACCTGGTTTTGATCCAGTCAGACACAGCTGAGTATATTCAGTTGTGTAACTGGTTATACAGGGCATTTGTGTATTCCTTTGCATAGGAGTCATTGTTGGCTGTGTTAGCAGTGGGTTTGAAACTTTATACATCATCGTCTAGTAGGCTGTTGTTTTCTTTGGAGAAATATTTCAGTTTTTTTTGCTCCTGTGGGAGTGTCAGGTCTGACTGTTACTTCAAATGAGATAGATTAATGGTCTGGCCTTACCAGGATGGGCAACACAGTGGGTAGTGCAGTGACCTCCCATATTGGTGAGTACTAAGTCTAGGACATTTCAGCCCCTTGTGGTGGTGCAAACTAGGTGTTCCAGGGCATTTATATCAACAAAGTTCAGGAGCCTCAGGGCTAGCATGTTTGTGCTCATGTATGTCGCCCATTTGATGGAAGGATAGTTGAAATTACCCAAGACCAAAGTGTTTGGCTGTATAGTGAGTGACTCTAGAAAGTCCAGGTAGGTGGTGTGCTTCTCTTGGTTCATGGTGGGGGACCTGTAGCTAACAATGATATAGTACGGTGCTTTACCTATAGTTACTTGGTCCTGGAGTAGCTCAAGAGAGTCATACTATTTAACCAGTCTTGAAGTGTATTTAGCTTTAGTGAAGATGGATATACCTCCATCTTTGGTTCTTTCACAATTGTTTTGGGGTCTGAATGTGTGGAAGGTATTGTTCCCTTGCATGGCTGGGGTGCTGTCTGTAGCCTTGAACCATGTCTCAGTGACTGCACAGGTATCAGGATCTTTCAAGGTGAGGAGTGCTTCCAGGTAATGTAGTTTTCTTTTTATGCTTCTAGCATTAAGCAGCATAACCTTGAGTTTATCTTGAGTGGATTTTTTTTACATTGAAAATTTTGTTGTTTTGACATTGCCTAAAAAGGCCCTATGGGGGAGGTAAGCACCTTTGCCAGTATCTGAAAGCCTAGAGGAGACAGGTGAAGAACATTTCTGGTAAAGCAGCATGGTTTGCCAACCATGTCTTCCCAGGTTGACAGATACTGGATCCCCATGGATTGGCACCAGAAGCTAAGCCAGTTGTTGAAGTCATTTTTTTGTCTATATTGTGGCATCATCCTGGGTGAAGGCAGAATGCTGCTTAGGGCTAGGGACATACCTGCCTGGGACACATAATCTGAGAGATCAGTCATGTCTCTCTTCATATAATCCAGAGAGGTAAGCTGTCATTTTTTGTCTATATTGTGGCATCATCCTGGGTGATTGCAGAGTGCTGCTTAGGGCTAGGGACATACCTGCCTGGGACACATAATCTGAGAGATCAGTCATGTCTCTCTTCATATAGTCCAGAGAGGTAAGTCATTAACACCACCATGTACTAAGACAGAGTCATAGTGGTAATTGTTGTTGAGTGACTTGAGTGCATGTGTGATTTGATGGATCCTGGCACATGGCAGGCAGCTGACCATGACCTTCTCCTTGTCCACTCTGGTGAGGAGGATTTGTGTGTCTTACTATGGAGTTACCTATGACCAGAACAACTGATTTTGAGGTGTTTTGCCTGATGGGATTATTTACTGAGACACTAGTGTGTGTGTTGTTAGGTGTAGTGGACTGTATTTGCTTTGTAGTGTGGAGCTCTCTGATAATTTTGTAGGCTTCTATTGAGTACCTCCATGCATGTGGGTTTATGTGTTGTGATCTTGTTTTATGTGAGAGGTGATGTGTATGTGTGCTGACAACCTGCTTGATGTTCAATTTGTTATGTGAAAGAATTTATTCCAAATTCATGGTGTAATTACATATCTCACATATTGTATTGGTTTGTTTTAGGAGTAAGTGGCTGTCCGAATACACAAGGCAATTACTACATTGCCTCAGGATGCCCATGTCAATCAGGCTGGCCAGAGAAATGGTTGGAAACTGACCATCCATTATGGCAAGTTTTAACCATAATTGCTATTGGGGAGTGGGCTAGTTTGACCAGATTTTGCTCTAGTATTAACAGAGGGGCTTATTCTATTGAATGCTAGGGATGAAAACTATAACAATGTTTCTCAGTGAGCAGCTGAGTTTCCTACAATGCAGCAGGGAAGCTTGGGAGGGCCATTTAACAGATATTTAGGAGAAAATTGTCTTTTAAGGGATTTGTATCGATACAGGACACCTCTTAACCCTGGTGAGTGGTGTGCAGCTATGCGCAAATGCAAGGCTTACATATTGGTGAAATTAAACACTTTTAAGTTAAACTACCAATGGGAAAGCACACAATGAGCTTTTCTCCAGTAATCTCCAATTCAGATGAGGCTCAGACTACAGACTTCTGCCACAAGGGTGCAGGCAGGATCCTCCTAATGAAAGATGGCTGGAATGGTGCTCAAGTGTAACAATTTAGTCTAGATTCAGCAGATATGAATCTAGTCCATCCTATGTACTAGCTACTTAAAGCAACAGAACAGCTTATTTTAAAGTGCAAAAAAATACAGCAAAAAATCAACAGAATGAGGCAGCAAAATGATAAAATACAGTCAGCAAAGTGTGAAGGAAACTCACAGGGCACTTTTTTTTTACTTTAGCAGTGGGTGCTTTGGATTTCAGCAGAATCTCTTCAGACCTTTGGAAAAAGTCACCAAACATTGAGCAGCTCTGGTTAAAAGAGTAAACGCAAGAAAATTTGAATCTTAAATACAGGTGAAATTAAACATTTTTAAGCTAAACTACCAATGGGAAAGTACACAATGATCTTTCCTTCAGTAATTTCCAACTCAGATGAGACTCAGACTCCACACTTCTGCCACAAGGGTGCAGGCAGGGCCCTCTGCACCATACAGTCTAGATTCAGCAGACCCACCAGAATGCAAAAGACCCCTCCTAATGTAAAACAAACTGGTTTTGAGCTCAAGTGCAGTAACAAATGCTTTGCAGAATTCCTGAAGTATCAAGAATCCTTGGAAATAAGTTCACTAACCTTGAGAAATGTTCAACAAAATACAGAACAAAGTGTACAAAGTAGCAGTACAGTTACAAACATATAGTGTTTCTTTAACAAGTGCAGGATGAAAAACAGTGATAAATTCAACTAAGTCAATAAGTGCAGCACAGAAGTGTTAAATAGGACTGACACAGTAAGAGCTACTGCAAAAAAATATTTATACCAGATTTGTAGGTCCAGATGCTTTTAGAAGCAATCCAAATCTTGTAGTCACAAGTGTCCAAGCCAGACACAGGGAAGCTCTGAATAAATGAGCACAATCTAACAGAAATGTAATTCTTTTATACCAGCAGGATGAAAGACTTTTAAATGGTTAATCCCTCAGGCCAATCAGATAAAAACACAAACTTCAAACAAGCATTTTCCCACTTGGATGGGTTGAACTCAGCTCTGCTCCCACCAGAGTGCAAAAGACCCCTCCTAATTTAAAATGAACTGCTTTTGAGCTCAAGAGCAATAACAGATGCTTTACTGAATTCCTGCAGTATTAGGAATCCTTTGAAATAAGTTCACTAACCCTGAGAAATGCTCAACTAAATATAGAACAAAGTGCACAGTGTAGCAGTACTATAAAAAAGGAAGGTTCTCTATTAGATAGTTTGTAAACAAAACAAGGTCTGCGTCCTACAAAAGCTGAACTTAATCATTAGTTTAAAAAATAATCCAAATTTTGGTGATAATTTTTAACAATATTACTGCCCAAGTCATATTGTAAGACTAAGGCTTTCTCAAATTTAATTTCACTGTTAGTAAAAAAAGAGTTTGTTTCATTGTTGCTGTTCACACATTGACAGCCACCCCCCAAGAGGGGTGGAAAACAAGTCATTCTCCTCCCATGTATTTCTGTACTAATTTCTAATATCATTTTCCTGGGATAACCTCTCTCAAAAAACATGTCAGATAATTTTTGACTCTACATCAGAAACCAGACGTATAAACTGTCCTTTTACTAAAACTTTTTTTTAAGTTAATAGGGTGAAAACTTTGAAAATGCTAATAACTATTACTAAATGTTGTTTTTCTATAAACAGTGGATGAAGAACAACCTGCATTATTATAAATAAGTGCATCCAAATAGTTAACAGTGTTATGGGTAACATTATATGTGAATTTCAAAAATTCTGTAGTTTGGTGTAAATAGTGAACAAACACTTCCACATTTTCTGTGAACCATTCCATAAAATGAAGATGTTGTCCAAATATCTAACATATTAAAAAACAATGTTTATAATGTAGAGAGTGGAATGCAAATTGTGCTTCCCATGAACACAATAACAAGTTAGTGAAAATGGTGGCACAAGCAGTCCCCTTAGCAACACCTTTAATTTGTTTGTATGTTTCACCCTCAAAATAGATTAACTTATTTTCCAGAATAATAACCATGCAGTCCAGGATGTCTAACTTCATTATTGCTTAAAAAATCCAAATCAACAAGGGCTGCATTGAATAAATCAAGACCTTCCTTTGGGGGAATACAAGTTGTTGTGTCTTTCAGCTTTTCCCGGTTAGGGGTTGCTACAGCGGAACTCCGGTCCGCTAATGATTGGTAGTTGATTTTTACATGCCAAGTTACCAGCCCTGATGCACAACCTTCAATGAAGGTATGCCCATTCACGCATGTCTCCACACAGAAGACGCTCTAGCTGAGAATCGAACCGGACAGCGTCTTACTGTGAGGCGACAAATGCTACCGCAGCACCACCACTGCGGTTCTTTGGGGGAATACAAGTAAAAAGTTCAATTATATCACTAGTTAGAAACAACATATCCGTATACAGGTCTTGTCTAAATATACCAAGAAAGTCCTGGGATTTTTTAACATGTGACTAACTGTAGAAAAAGCAGGTTTAAGTAATCTGTAAACAAATATAGCCAGCAGATAGGTCTTAGAACCCTCAGTGACAATAATAGGCCTAGGGGGGGGCTGTGAATATTTTTATGAATTGTTGCTATTCCAAAAATTATAGGGAATAATGAGTGTAAGTCAGTCAACAAATTAATGTTTGCACATCAATAACAGTCTGTGATAACCAGTCTTCCAAAAGTAAATCAATTTTCCAATAACCAATATTAATTGTGTTCTTTGAGACCTCCATGTAAGTGCTTTCATCCCTTAATATGTTAAATATAGCACTGTTGTAGTCTATATAATCTAATGTAATGATCCCCCTCCTTTATCAGGCTTCATGATTCTAAATGATTTGTCACCTGTTAATCCTTTCAAAAGACTAAATTCCTCCTTAAATAAATAATAAAATTGTTGCCATTTGGCTTTTATGTTCACACAACTTGTACAGTTCACTGGTATATAATATTTCAAAGATTTGAACACTATTCATCGGAGGATTAAAGGTGTTTTTTTTTCTTAAACCCTATAGTTGTTAGTTCTGACCCCTTGGTGTTGAAAAGTAAGAGCCAGATTAATCTTTCTAGTAAATAGCTTTAATTCCAAAATGGTATCAACAACATCAAGTGCTTTGGATTGTTTGCTTATTTTTTTTCAATATAATCTAATTTGATTTCAGTATCTGAGATAATCTTGATGTCACTATGACAACTTATCACCCTCTTTGTGGAGCCAAACTGTTTTGCAGAAGATTTTGTAAATATATGTTGCGTATGAGAATAACTTTTAGAATTTACACACAGCTATATCAATTTGTATGCATTTACTCCTTCCACATCTTATGTATGTATAAAATGGTTTCCTGTTATGCTCAATATCTTTATATACATTTTCTTGATTTCTGCTCACACTGTACTTAATTTGTGGTGGTAAAACTTGACATGAAGGAACAGTATTTTTTTAGGAATGCCAACAATGTCTAGTATGTTCCATTCCCTGGTAATATTTTTTTTTACAATCCGAAGCAGTTGTTGCTCCTGAACATACATTGTGAATAATTTCCTTACTGATGTTGAATCAATATTATTCCTGTTTGTTTCAGGTAAATTTAAGTCCCCAGACATTATTATTCTTCCTTTTTGTGTTTCATGTGAGAAATATATGAATTCCTCTAGGTCAATAGCACTTGGCTGTGGTGGTCTATACACTCCAACAATTGTTATATCTTCCAGTATTGCCTTTATTATCACAGCTACACATTCTTAGTATTTGTGTTATTAGTGAACAAGTAGTAATTATAGGTCCTATAACTATCTTTAATCCCTATCATAACACCCTCCATCTGATTTTTTGTTCGAATGTCTGTTACAGTTAAAACATTTATACACTGACAGAACTAATTTCCAGTCATTGTCCTTCAAACATGTTTCACAAACAATAACAATATCAATCTTATGGGAGCGTAGTAAATTTTGCAATTAAAAAAACTTGACTATTAATGCTCCTAGTATTAACAACTATCAGAGATGAAGCAAATGTTGCAATCTATATGTCACACTGCCAGCCCAGCTATCTGGAATTTTGTAAATAATTCTATGTCATTTGTGAATAGTCATATGATTTATACTGAGCTGTGTGTTATGTACTAAGCTAAAATATAACCACAGCATGTCCTACTGGCTTAGAATATAGATGTACATAAACTATTCTAATTGTTTAACTGTATATGTTTTAACAGTAGAAATTGCGACATAAAAGGTTAACTTGAAAAACTTCAAGAAAATAGGATGAAATTAAATTGTTTTACGATTGTGCTATAAAAGTTATCTCTCAGTTTCAGCATAGCAGGCACAATGTCTAGAGCTAGAAGTTTTTTATATTGTCTTGGAAGAGAAGTAATTACCATGTTTGAGATGCAGAAGTGTTTTATTGTTTTTTGACTTTTGGGATCTGCAAACATCTAAGAGATATGTATTTTTCACAGAGAGGTGCTAAAAATGCATGTACTTTCTGACAATGGGGGTAGCTTGGGAACTAAAGTCAGGTGACAAAAAGTGATGCCAACCAAGCTAACCCAGCCATAATATTTGATAATAATTTAAGAACTCTCCCAGAGAGAGACTGGGCATTTTATATTTTGTCTCTGACCTAGCAAGAACATCCACTCATCATCACATTTGCACTTGCCTTGCTGTAAATACGTTTTTAGGGTATAGTAATTATTTTAGATATAGTTAGAAATATAATAAAGATTAGCTTAGATGTTTTCTGTATTTATTTGAGACTGTCCTCCAATGCTGTTTTAAATATTTCCTGTGATTTTGAATTCTGATGTAACCAAATACATATTTAGTATTGTCTTGTTCTTTTTATTATTTATTATTAAATATATTTAAACCTATCTTTGTGGCTGATATTTGTGAGACATATTTAAGCTCTGAGAGTACTTGCATATGTATGTGATGACACTGTACAGGCCACTCCTAAATAGCCTTGCTCTTGGTCAGACTACCATTTGGATTAATAGTAACATTACACATTAGGATTGGACACCCTTTGTTAAGGACCTTAAAAGTATCTGATAAGAGTAGTTGGTGGCAGTGGAAACTACCTTATAATCTGGGCAGAAGGGGGCATAGCTAATAAACCTGTGTCAGCTTTTCCCAGGAGTGTGTGTGTGTTTTATATAAATCAAACTTCAAAGAGTGTGTGTCAGTTACTTGGGCAGGGACATGAAGCACTGGTTGGGGAGAGAAGGTGCTGAATGTTTTGGCTTGCCCACTCAGCTGAGATCTCAACCCTATAGTTGTGCCAATGAGATGTCTTATTGGGTATCTGGAGAAAGAGGGAAACCAGCCCCAGTCTGACAGTGGTCTCTGTGTGCTCTTAAGGGAAAATTGCACCTTACTGTGTATGTACTTGTTATCCTCCCAGTGTGTGCTTCACCTAGCTGCTGCCAGTGGTGAGGCTTGAGGCTCCTTGATTACTGAGCCAATGGAGTGGCATCATATATTAATTGGTTGGCAGTGGTGGGATAGCCACATCACATATTATTTGGCTTGTAGTGGTGTGGATGTTGAATTCCTGTAGCCTGTGAACAGTGGTCAATAAGGAAGGTGTTTGTACTCTCAATCAGCCACACAGTGAACATTCAGGATTTCATATCACAATTGTTTTATTTTTATTTTTTTTGGTACCTTAGTCAGGGAGAGTGGGTAAGCATGTCAGCAGAAGAATATGGCAAGCTAACAAGGAGCCAGCTGGCTGAAATGGGCAGGCTAAAGGACTTGTGCACACCAACCTGACTAAAGCAACCATGATTGCAGCTTTAGTCACTGCTGCATCACAGAATAGGATCCAGAAGGACAATTGGACTGACCTTGGAGAAAATGGACAGTTCACCCTTTCCACAGAGAACTTAAACATCCATCTGGAGTTAGAGACTTGAACTGGAGGTCAAATGTTTGGAAATAGAATCAGCAGAGAGACTGCAGCAGGAAAAACCAATAGAATTAGAAGCAGCAGAGAGACTGAGATGTCTGGAAGCTGAAGAGAATGAGAGGCAGAGGCAACATGAGAAGGAGATGCTGACTCTTTGCCAGAGTCATGGAGGTAATGGGGAAGGCTGTAACTGAACCCAGAAGCAACAAACGTCAGTAAATTTCTTCCACAATATACAGAGGGGGGTAATTTTGATAGTTTCATTCATAAGTTTGAAAGGGTATGTAAATAGTATAATGTTGACCAAGGGCTCTGGGTACAGTTCCTGACCCCCTTACTCCATGGTATAGCTATAACTGATATTTCTAAATTGTCTGATACTGATTGATTAAATTATTATAATTAAAAAAATGTCTTTTACAATGTTTTAAGTTAACACCTGAAGCTTATAGGAAAAAGTTTCATGAGCACAGACACAAGGCAGATGAAAGTATGTGTGAATATGTTGTTGAACTAAGCACTGATTTTCATAGGTGGGTGAGTGGATGTCAGGTCACTACTTTTGAAGGGCTGGTAGACCTTTTAGTGAGGGAACAAGCCCTTAGAACTTTGGAAGGGGACATGATAATCTGGTTAGCTGATAGACAATGCAGTACTGCAGTTGAGTTGGAGAAGAAGGGAGAACTATACCTAGTAAGCAGGACATCACTGCACAGGAAAGGGACACCCAGTGCTGTTCATGGGTCTAAGGGAATGCATGGTGGGCAACCTAGACTGCCCCAACAGAGTCTGCTAGTAGCAGGGGAAGCTACTAGTCCAGGAACATGTCCAGGACCAAGGGTTAAATGTTTTAAATGTAACCAGTGGTACCATGTAGCATATAGATGTCCATGGAGGCAAGGTGGGGCACAAAAGTTGGGAGAGCCAGTAAGTGGAAATGACAAAATGCCAGCAGTACGTTGTCTCGAGACAACAAGGATACTAAACTTTCACAAGAGGTTATATCCTATCTTAATAAATGGGAAAGAGGCCATTGCTGAGAGAGGGACAGCCTCTGACCTAACCATTGTGAAGAATGCAATGATTAAAGAGGAGCACTATTTGCTTGGGCAGTCTACTCCAGTCAGAGCTTTAGGAGGGACCCCATTCTAAATACCTTTGTCTAGGGTTCACCTTGACTGGGAGGGTGGAAAAGGAAGCCAGCAAGTAGGTGTGTTTTAAGATATCCCTGCAGATGTCCTGATAAGGAATGCTTTTGATAATGCAATACCTTGTGTGTGTGCATGCAGTTATATGCAGTCAGGCTTGGAGACAAGCATATCGGTCTGGTAGCCTGGGGAGACCCAGACAGACTGCACACTTGCAATCAGGAATGGTGAGGTGGTTACTTCACAGAGAGAGGAACCCTGTAGCAGTGAGACTAAAGGTGAGCCACAGCTGCTTGTGGGTACTGGTGTTCCGTTGGACAGAGTGACTGCAAAGGCAGAGGTGAGAAGTAGTACCCAGGCTGAAAGTGGGGCACTGCTGTCAGAGAATACCAGACTTCCTGTGGAAGGGGAGATGGGAAGGGTTACCAAGAGAGACTTGAGACAGGCTCAGCTCTCAGACCCTACATTACAAGGCCTGAAGAAGGTAGCTAGTGAAGCACCTGATTCTCAAGGGAAGGGGGAATCTGTATACTAGGACAAAGGGTTACTGTATAGAGAGTGGACCCCTGAGGGAGGGCTAAAGGGTGAGAGAATACAGCAGTTGGTAGTGCCCAGAGCCTACTGTATGGTACTTCTAGCCATAGCTCATGATATTCCCTTTGCAGGTCATATGGGCATAAAACATACAAAGAAACATATTATGCAGAACTTTTATTGGCCTGGGATTTCCAGAGATGTGACAGGGTACTGCAGGAGCTGTGAGCAGTGCCAAAAGGTAGGCAAGGCAGGAGACAAGGTGAAAGCTCCTTTGATGCTTTTGCCTGTGATTAGGGAGCCATTTCAGAGGGTAGCTATGGATATTGTGGGGCCTCTGAGTACCCATGTTCCACAGGGAAGATATATATCCTAGTGGTAGTAGGTTATGTTACTAGATGCCCTGAGGCAGTGGCATTGTCCTCCATTAAGGCAGAAAATGTGGCAAATGCTTTGTTAGAGATTTTCAGCAGGGTAGGTTTCCCAAAAGAAACACTGATTGATAGAGGTGACAATTTCACGTCAGGCCTGCTGGCTTGTCTGTGGAAGCACTGTGGGGTGAATCACATAAAGACAACTGCCTATCATCCCCAGACTAATGGTCTTGTTGAGATGTTAAACTCTAAACTCAAGATGATGCTATGGGCATTTGAAAACCAGTTTAAGAGGGAGTGGGACAAATATTTTCCCCATGTATTACAGAGGGGTGCCCCAGGAATCCACAGGTTTTTACCCTTTGGGTTGCTGTATGGGCATAGGATGAGGGGACCTCTAGACTTGATTTTAGATGAGTGGGAGGGTGAGTGTGAATCCCACAAGGAGTCTGTTGTGGCATATGTCCTAAACCTTAGGATAAGTCTCAGGGAACTCATGGTCTTGGCTCAGGAGAAGCTGGCAGATGCCCAACTGCAGAAAAAGGTCTGGTATGACAGGAATGCTCAAGCCAGAGAGTATGCTGTAGGGCAGCAGGTAATGGTTCTCATTTCTGTCAGACACAACATGCTGCAGGAAGCTTGGGAGGGACCCTTCAAGGTGGTAAGGAAGGTCAGTGATGTTAACTACATGGTAGAACTGCTAGGCAGAAGGCAGGGGCATAAATTGTACCATGTTAACATGAGGAAACCTTACCACGATAGGGAGGCCCTTGTGCTGAGTATTTGTAGTGGATGTCAAGAGGACTGTGAGGGGGATCTAGTGACTGCTCCTCAGTGAGGCTTGGACTGACACATCGGTGGAAGGGTAGCAATGTCCCAGCAGCTATCTCTACCCAGGTTAGAGAAATCCGATCAGTGTTACATGAGTTTGGGGACATGTCACTGGGAAACCAGTGTGCATCCACTTGCTGCAGCACCATGTGGCTACAGGACCCTAAAGGCCTATTAAGCAGGCCCCTTATAGGGTACCTGAGAGAGTCAAACAGACAATGAGGGAGGACATACAGGAAATGTTGGAACTAGGGGTAATTCAGGAGTCCAGCAGTCCTTGGGCCTTCCCAATGGTGCTGGTACCAAAGAAGGATGGCAGCACCAAGTTCTGTGTGGACTACAGGAAATGAAATAGTCACACAGAGTCAGATGCTTACCCCATGCCTAGGATAGATGAAGCCCCAGAGCAGCTGGGTGGGGCTAAGTATCTTACTACTATTGATCTTACCAAGGTTTACTGGCAGGTGCCCTTGACTCCTAGTGCTAGACAGAGGTCCGCCTTTGAGACTACTTTTGGCTTGTATGAGTTCATGAAGCTGTCCTTTGAGATGAAAAATGCTCCAGTGACTTTCCAGAGATGGGTAGATCATATCTTAACAGGAGGATGAGATTTTGTTCTTGCTTACCTGGATAATATTGCCATCTACAGCCATTCCTGTCAAGGACACCTTCAGATTGTCAGGGAGGTTCTGGGTAAACTACAGAGGGCAGGGTTGACCATTAAGCCCAGCAAATGTCAGATGGGTATGGCAGAAGTCTCCTATCTGGAACATAGAGTAGGGAGTGGTAAGATCAGGCTAGAACATAAAGTGGAAGCCATTTAGGCATGGCCTTCCCCCCATTACCAAAAAGCAGTTGAGAGCATTCTTAGGGTCTGCAGGGTACTACAGAAAGCGTGTCCCCTTTATAGTACCATAGCTGCTCCCCTCACAGACCTGACAAAGAAAATAAGCCAGATAAGGTAGTATGGACCCTAGCATGTGAGCATTCATTCCAGAAGCGTAATGGAGCTTTGGGAGGACCCCCTGTGCTAGCCAGTCCAGATTAGAGCAATGAATTTGTTGTGCAGGTTGATGCTTCAAACCATGGGATGGGGGCTGTACTCAGCTAGGTCTCCTCAGAGGAAGAATATCACCCAGTGGTATATCTCAGTCATAGGCTCCAACCCAGGGTGGAATGCTATGCACCTGTAGAAAAGGAATGTTTAGCTGTAGTGTGGGCACTGCAGAAACTTCAGACTTATCTGTATGGAAGGAAATTCACTGTAGTTACAGACAACAATCCCTTAATATGGCTACATTGAGCCAGCCAGCAAAATGCCAAGTTACTAAGGTGGAGCATAGTGTTGTAGGCATACAATATGGCAGCGCAGGCCTGCAGTGAGATTAGCAATGTCAATGCAGATGGGCTCTCAAGACAGAGAATAGGGTGATATATTGCCAGATAGTCAACCCTCTCAAGCAATGTTTCTCAAGCATCATTTGAAAAACTAGCTTGAGTTTTCATGGGGGAAGAAATGTCACACAGCCAGTCCAGCTATCTGGAATTTTGTAACTAATTCTATGTCATTTGTGAATATTTATATGATTTATTCAGAACTACAAGTTATGTACTGAGCTAAAATGAAACCACAGCATGTCCTGCTGGCTTAGAATAGACATGTATATAAACTATTGTGATTGTGTAACTGTATATGTTTTAAAAGTAGAAAATGGGATATAAAAGGTTAACTTGCAAAACTTCAAGAAAATAAGTTGAAATTAAATAGTTTTACATATGTGCTATAAAAGTTATCTCTCAGTTTCAGTGTAGCAGACATAACATCTAGAACTAGAAGTTTTTTGTATTGTCTTGGAAGAGAAGTAATTGCTAGGTTTGAAATGCAGAAGTGTTTTATTGTTGTATGACTTTCAGGATCTGCAAACATCTGAGAGATATGTATTTCACAGAGAGATGCTAAAAATGCTTGTACTTTCTGACAATGAGGGTAGATTGGGAACTAAAGTCAGGTGACAAAAAGTGATGTCATCCAAGGTAACCCAGCAGTAATATTTGATAATTTAAGAACTCTCCCAGAGAGAGACTGGGGATTTTGTATTTTGTCTTTGACCTAGCAAGAACATCCACTCATCATCATATCTGCACTTGCCTTGCTGTAAGTTTTTTTAGACATAATAACTCTTTTAGATATAGTTAGGGATATAGTAAAGATTAGTTTAGATGTTTTCTGTATTTACTTCAGACTGTTCTGCAATGGTGTTTTAAACATTTCCTGTGATTTTGAACTCTGTTGTAACTGAATACATATTTAGTATTGTCTTGTTATTTTATTATTTATTATTAAATATATTTAAACATATCTTTGTGGCTGATGTCTGTGAGACATATTTAAGCTCTGAGAGTACTTGCATATGTATTTGGTGACACTGTACAGGCCACTCCTAAATAGCCTTGCTCTTGGTCAGGCTACCATTTGGATTAATAGTAACATTACACAGTAGAATTGGACACCCTTCGTTAAGGGCCTTAAAAGTAGCTGATAAGAGGGGTTGGTGGTAGTGGAAACTACCTTACGGTCTGGGCAGAAGGGGGCATAACTAGTGAACCTGTGCCAGCCTTTCCCAGGAGTGTGTGTGTATATAAATCAAACCTCAAAGAGTGTGTGTGTGTGTGTGTGTGTGTGTGTGTGTGTGTGTGTGTGTGTGTGTGTGTGTGTGTGAGACCTACTTGGGCAGGGACATGGAGCACTGGTTTGGCAGAGAGTGAGATGGAAATTTTGGTTGGCCACTCAGCTGAGATCTCAGTCCTATAGCTGTGCCAGTGGAGAGTCTTATTGGGGATCTGGAGAAAGAGGGAGAAACCAGCCCTTGACTGATTGTGGTGTCTGTGTGCTCTTTAGGGAAATTGCACTTTACCGTGTGTGTACTTGTAATCCTCTATGTGTTCATCCCCTAGCTGTTGCCAGTGGTGAGGATTGAGGCTCCTTGATTACTGTGTCAGTGCAGGAGAATCACACTGTATACTGTTAAATTTTCAACTTGGCATAAATCCTGCCTTGTGTTTATGAAATATTGCAAATTGTCAGCTGCAAAAATTCCCTTCCTTGATCATGACATGTGCATGCCATCCGGTCTGAATACATGTGTGCCGAACATTAGGCTTGGATGTTTTACACTTTTCCATTTTTTAAAGTAGAACATTTTTTTTTTCATGTAGGTATTTACCCCAAAAATCTTTTTAACAGGGATATAACTCTCCTTTCTATATGTGCGTTGTGAAAAATATGACCTAACGCCTGTACAAACGATGCTGAATAAGAGGGCTGTAAGTTTCCTATTAACAGTCAGATAGCCCTTGTGGATTAATTCATTTGTACAAACATGAATAAAAACAAGTCCATACTTTCTTACATTAAGGTGTTCTAAGGTTTGCCTAACATCCTCTATTTTTGATCCTGAGAAGCAAAACAATATTTGATGTGCATTGTTTTCTCTGCAAACGTAAATATCAATTCCTCTAATAATTGAATCTCCAATGAATACAATTTACTATCACACTGTCGATCACATTATGTGCGATCAACCAATGTGCGAAACTCAGGTAGCAGATCTGGAATTGCGATTACTGCATTGTCGAACCTTAAAATAATGAACATTCGCTATAGCAAGGTTCGTCAATGTAGTGCAGCTCACACTATAGTGGGGGATTGAGAAATGTCCCCTTTCCTCAGTGTAGTGCAATCTCAGAGTTTGTATATATAAGTAGGGGGTGTGGGGGGCACAGGGGGGCTTGCCTCCCTGCAAAAACTGTTGTAGAATGTTGAGCAGATTTAAAGACATACTATGCCGTCTTTCCTGTTTTGACTATGGCTGTTCGAAAATGTCGATTCGATGTCCACAAAAAACTCCATTCGACAATTTTATTGTTTGGTCATCTGTGTTCTGTACATACAGACGCGTTAGCCATATCATCTTCCGACTAATTTACACTCGGACATGTGATAGTAAACCAGTTAATACATCTCTTCTGACCAGATCTGAAGACTCTTAAATTTCTAATTCAGTAATGTCTGCTTAATCAGTTGTTACAAAGGAATTATCTTCATCGCCATTAGTCTTATTAATCCCACTGTTTAATTAATTATTACACTTGCAATACTCACCCAGTTGGCTTTGTAAATCCACAAATTGAACTATCTTGTCGACATCCGTCTTTCTCATCTTTATTTCTTACATTAATGTTCTTCAGTCCTTCAGTGTTCAGTTTTGATTTCTTCCTTTTCACCTGCCTCTTGCCTCTTTTTTCTACCTTCTCTTTTGGAAAAATTATACCTTTTTCTGATAGAAAAATGTTATCATTCCACGTAATCCATGTGTTACATAACAAAACAGTGTCCTTTTTAGCATGTATTCTCTTTGCTTTACAGACATTTATCAGTTTTTTTTTATTCTATTGTTATTCATTGTAAACTTCATTTCTTTCCTTTTTATTTCATTTTATAGACTCTGAATCCTCAGATTGCTGAATACTTGTATCCATAATTCCAAAGTTGTCAGGAGCATTACCTTGTTTCATAGGGGTTGAGTAATCTTTAGAGACAATAGACACTTCCTTTCTTAAATGTGTTCTATTTACTTTTTTGCCTAACATTATTTATCTCATCAGTCCACTCATTAAAATATGTAACAATAACTCTCCAAGCCATGCCAATTGCACAAGTGCAATCGTCATCAGTAAGTCTAGATTTACTGCTAATAATGGTAAGGAAGTCATCCAACATTTGACATGAGGAACGCAGATCGCAAGTGTTATCAGGTGTTACTTTTAAATATATATACATTTATTACACTGTACAAGATAATGTGCTTTAGCAAATCATAAATGGCATACGCATTTAAGGAATCCATATTCAGCTGCAAATGAAAAAAATTCTAAAAGAAAAGAATACTCAAAATCAGTTTCACAGAATTCAAAGAGAACTTAAAAATCAGCTTCTAAAAGAAAAGAATACTCAAAATCAGTTCCACAGAATTCAAAGAGAACTTAAAAATCAGTTTCTAAAAGAAAAGAATACTCAAAATCAGTTCCACAGAATTCAAAGAGAACTTAAAAATCAGCTTCTAAAAGGAACGTCGCACAAACAGTATACAATTAAATGTTAAATTAAGTATAGTAAAGTTGTTATTCTGATTGTACAAGTTGTGAAAGTCGCACAAAATCTGGAATTCCTTTAAATCACTATCGCTTGCAGTCACACCTCATTTTAAAAGTAAAGATCAATAAATCACAAACCAAGGCAGGATTGCTTCTCTGCAGTCTGTAAGAATTTATAGTTCATTAGGCTCCTTGTGATAGCTAGAGTTTGCATGTCTAACACCTATTCCTTTCTAAAAACTAACAATGAAAATTAAAGGTAAAACAGAAAAATATAAATCAAATTAAATCTTGTCTGCAAGCTATACTTCCTTCCTACAAACAATAAAAAAACAGTGTGTAAAAAATAAAAAATAACCAAGCTACTGCACAGTCAATTACAAACCATTATAGGATTGTTCAGATAAGCTCTTATTTTGACAAATTTGATGTGAAGGCAATTCATAAACATCCATAAAGTCTGAAATTTTCAGTTTTTTTACCAAGAGAAAACATTTAGAAAGACAACTGTACCAATCTTAACTGTCAGTTTCTATGGCATATGACAGAACATTAGAACTTTTAGCATCTGCAGCCTTCTAGAGGATTCCCTCCAGGTCTGTATAGAAAGGCACTGGGACATGCAGATATAGTATGAGATTATACCTGGGTTTTATTTGTTTTTAGTCTTTATACCACATGGACATGTGGCAGTAACCCATGATCATTGGACCATAGGACAGTGAAGAAGGTGGCAAATTCATTGACAGCCATGTGTGTGAAATGGCAGTTTGGCTGAAAGTGCTGTTTATCTTAAATGGGTTACTTAAAGGAGTATTTCTCCTCAAACCATATTAGAGTGACCCCTAGTGAAAAAAAAATGAATTTATTGACTGCAGTTCATTAAGTTGGCCCACTCTCAAGACAGTTCAATGAATCTGACTTTACCAAACTGCCACCAGCTTTGATGTAGACAGTTTTGGGAATGGTGTCAGTTTAGTGAAATTAAATTAACTGGCTGTAGTCTCAGTCAAACAATAAGTTACTGAACTGCAGTCAGCAAACTTATTTTTGTTGATGGTTGGGTGAAGCCCCTCTACACTCTCTATACTAATATTACAATCAAATCAGAGGAGCCCACAGAAACTACAGTGTAATGGTCAGAACATTCCTTTCTGAACTTGCTTTACTAGGTTTTGTAGTAATGAAGTCATCAGCACTGATAATTTTCATGCGTTTAACATAAATAACTGGTATGTTAGCTTTTTTATGAAACTAATGCTCTGGAATAGCACTGATGCAAGTGTATTAGCTACATATCACAATTTGCTTAAAGGAACCTCAGCATTTACATCTCTTTTTACTTCATACTTGCTTTTAGCTGTGAAGTTCACATATAATCATGAAGGAACAACATAGAATGTCTCCAACATGAGCAGTGACTTTTAGACATTGTGGTCATAAGAATGCAGGCCTTTCCTTCTCTTAGATTATCACTGCCAGGTGTGGATATCAGGATACTCTAATGTAAAATTAGCAGAGGAATCCCTTGATGAATGTGGTATCTCCTTTTTAATTCTCCGGTCTGGGGAGCAAATAAAGTTATAAAACTTTTGTCCTGTTAAACATTCCTATAAGCTCCACTAACACTGATGACCACTCATTTCCTGAAGTCCTCAATAATATGCAACTAGTAACTTATCAGCATATTACATTAATAGTTGCTTTGCACTTAAATGCCATCAAGACAAGAATCTAAAACAGCATATCATTCTCATCTGGCTAACTATAACATTGTTAGCCCATTTGGGGATATTTCATGTCATCTCTACTTGGCAGGACCATCTAATCACCAGGATAAGGAAAAAAATATACCAGTTCCCAATCCCCATGGCACAGAGAAATAAACCTTTGACTGCACTCCAGATGACCTATGTTTGACTAGCTATGCAGATGCTGCAGGGACTGGATAAGGGAGGGTGGGAGTGAGTTGATGATGCCAGCTTATTCATCCTAGGGGGAGAGTGGCAGCCTGTCTCCCTGCAATCACAGCACAAGGAGCCAGTCATGCTCCATGCTGCAAGAAGTGTGGCACTTGATAAGGAGGAGACACTTAGCTAGAAAAGCATGCATTGATCGCCCAAAGGCATCCATAGCAGAGCTTGCAAACTGAAGGTGGTGGGATGAGTTAGGGCACATGCACCGACTGTCTGAAATATGATGATGCACAAGCCTCCTCAGTCTCCTCACTGATCTTGGACATGGGATGGGTTAGGACCCTGAGAGGCTGAGGTAGGTCCAAGTAGATCCAGTGAATGAGAAGAGAAGCTGCTGGCAACTGATATTTAGCTGTGGGAGTGGGAAAAAAATAGTGCTTGATGTTGTGGTCATTTTCTAAGAAAACTCAGTATCATTCTGGCACTAAAAACAAGTTACAGCCCCCAACAACACCATTCTACTTTGCTGCCAGATAGGTATCTTCATCAGAAGAAAATCTGTTTCTCTTCCATACTGCAAATTTTATGCATTAAATGTTTCACCATTCTTGTCCTTCATCATTAACCTGGATAGATGCATCATGTCCTGGGTTATGACCGAAAAAGTCACTTCTGCTGCCTAGTCCTCCACTTACCGAAAGAATGAACAAACAAACAAGTGGAATTCAACTTTTATTGTTTTAGGGAAACAGAATTTGTGTAAGTACTTACAGGGGAGGCTGAGATCATGACCGTGGCCCCTATCCTCCCGAATTAGATAACAATGTGGCATGTCTACATATACAGGTCTGAATTGGTCCAGCTTGTATGCATTATTAACAATGACCAAGGGACATCCTTACTAAAGAGATTTCATTTCAACCTCTTAACTGAAAATGCTTTGTCAAAAATTGCTTCCACCTCCTGGAACTCATTAGAACAATATACAAGGATTTGCAATTTTTGCACACTGTACATGCTTTCATGTCACCAGCTAATCTTTAGTGTCATAACATTGGAGCCTAAAATACATCATATATTCCACTAATTATATCACATTTCTAGGAATGTCAGTCATGATTCTATCACACCTATCTGTCCTTACCACTAACTATTATATCTCTTGGAATGCTTGCCATCTTCTGGTTATACTTATCTGTCCTAGCTCCTAACTATTCTGTCTCCTGGCATGTCAGTTATGATGCTGTCATAGACCCTTGTCCAAGCCTCTATTACATTTCCTGGAATATCAGTCACAATCCTGTTCATCCATGTGTCATAACCACTATTATATATCCTGGAATATCCATCGCAATCCTGTCCATCCATATGTCATAGCTACTAAATATTATATCTCGAGTAATGCCAGTTTACAAACCTCTCACACCCATGTGTCCTAACCACTAGCTATTATATCTCCTGGAATATCAGTCATCATCCTGTTGTAGCCATGTATCCTAGCTAACTACTGTTATATATCCTGAAATGACAGTCACAATCCTGTCATATCCCTGTATCCTAGCTGCTATTATCTTTCGTGTAATGTCAGTCATCCTGTCATGCATGTTTGTTCTAGTCACTAATTGCAAAACTTCAAAGCATGTAATCTGCTTTAAGTACCATGTTAGTTGGCCTCTGTAAGTTTTATATTAGTTCTATAGCTGGGAAGTTTTTGATTTGCTTTAATATGGGGAATTATCCAACAGCCTCATGCATTGATGATTTATTATTTCATCTAGAAAATACAGGCCAATATAATAGTGTAACAGGAGTAAAACTTAAGTGTTGGGTTCATCAGTATTACAGGCTAGTTTAGGGAAAAGGCTGGTTTGGTGGTACAAAGGTATTTCAGTAGGAATAAATTATATGTTTTGTAAATAATGAATTTTCAGTTTAAAGGCTGATTTTGGTAAAAATATTAATAATATGAGTACAGTAGGAAATTATTTTGGCCCAAATGCAGAAAAGAGTGAATAGTTCAAAAGAATCTAAATACCATATGATTACAAGTTTCTTTTACTAAAAATATGCATTTTAGTTTAGGTACATATTTAATGGAAGCTCTCCTTCTCCCAGTGACTCTAGATATTAAATTACTGGGTATTTTTTTTGCATGTGGGAAATAAATTTAACCCCATAAACAGATGCTTATTATATCAAGACATTTCTAATGGAAGGGTGGGTATGATTAATCATATTCACAGTTATTTTTCAATATTTACATCTATTTTATAATTAGTTCAGATTTTATATCTTAAGATTTGTCTGTTATACATATGGGATGTTGCTGGAATTTTGGAAAACTGGACTTATGTTAGTGAGAAATGTACAAAATGATTAAGGAGATGATAGTTGTATTTATTAGCATTAGGATGTGGAATCTGGATATGGCATGAATAGAACAAGATGTGTGGACATAGTATTGCATAATGATTGTTATGAACCATGTAATGGGTTAGAATATTTATTTCTGAAATGAATAAAAACTAGAATGAGGCTTAGCATTGCAATGTGCTTTTTTTAAACATTTTATAAGTCATCTAAATGATCCTGAGCTACATATGAAATCATTAAGAGTGTGAAGGAAATGTTATGTTTTTGTGTGAAACTAGAAATAATTGAACATCTTTGAATATAAGCAAACAAGACAGATTTGGAATATGTTTGCGATTGTACAAGCAGATGTATCCGTGTTGTTTATGGAGATGAATGAGCATGTGTTACATTATGTAGTAAAAAGAATGAGGAGTTCAGATAAGGATGCAATAAAGTGGATGTTTTGAAGGAGAGAGGACTACATTGCATAATAAGGCCTGGGATATTGCATTAATATATAAAGATATTGACCTGCTTTTTGCTTCATAGCATTGTATAATAAGACCTGGGGTTTTGCAAAAATGTGTGAAGATATTGTAAAATGTGTTCATAAACATTTCTTGAAGTGATGTGATATTTCTTTTCATTTGTTGAAATAAACAAATGATACTCCTACTCTTTTTTAAGTGTTGTGACCTTTTGTATCTCTAGAACTACCACCAACGCAATTAGAAATATCCTTTGTTTAATGTCTCCTCTGAAGGACAGAATACTCAGGAATGTTTCAGTCTTTGATGTTAGCCAAAAGTGCTCTTTGCAACCCCTGCAATGTGCCCAGAATTGACTCCTCCTGCAATTCATATGGAGTTGTATGTATTAGTCACATATCTAATTATGACTGTAAATTCTTTTTTATGAGACCCATTGATCTTACTATTATTGGAACTGTCTGAGTATCCTTCTTCCCCATTTCCCTTGTTTCTGCCTGCAAATCCTGGTATTTTATGAGTTTCTCTCTCTCTCTCTATATATATATATATATATATATACACACACACACACACACACAAGACACTGTAATCACTGGGTGTAGCAATTTCAGTGATCAGTGCTGCTTTTGTCTTCTTTTCCCTGGACTACTATATATCTAGTTTTCTCACATCTGTTTTTTGAACTGTTGGTATTGGGTGATCCCACATGATATAAACATCATCATTTTCTATAATGCTTTGTGGCTTATGTTTCCAGTGCTTTTCAGCTTCTTCAATATTATAATGTTTGCACAATCCCCAATGCAACAGTCTTGATACATTGTTATG
Source organism: Protopterus annectens (assembly GCF_019279795.1). Taxonomy (NCBI): domain Eukaryota; kingdom Metazoa; phylum Chordata; order Ceratodontiformes; family Protopteridae; genus Protopterus; species Protopterus annectens. Next base: position 664,907,377 of record NC_056750.1, on the reverse strand, counting down.
CTTTCAGCATGCAGGCCTTCTGCCATTAATGTATCACACAGAGCAACAATATTTGTTACTCTTTCTAATTCTGTTTTACAAAACCTGCATGTATCTGTTTTTCTGGCTTGTTGAGTGGACTTTGTAAACCAATGTGTTTGTTTTTTGGCACATCTAGCTGCTCTCTGATTTTTATCTACTTCTAGTTTGATTTCCATTCCCACTTAACACCAATATGCTTTTGCTAAACTAAGCAGGGAAACCATCTTAAACATCTTCTCCTCGTGTTTTAAATGTTCTCTATGTTTGGGTCTTGTGAGGTCAGGAAATATGTATGCAGTCCTATGATTGCAGAGCTATACATGTAATCAGTTTCAAGAAGGCACAAACCTCCTTCAGAATGGAGAATATATAATCTTGGTTGCGTCTTTCAGCTTTACAGCGGAACTCCGGTCCGCTAATGATTGGTAGTTGATTTTTACGTGCCGAGTTACCAGCCCTGATGCACAACCTTCAACGAAGGTATGCCCATTTACGCATATCTCCATGCAGAAGACGCTCTAGCTGAGAGTCGAACTGGACAACTTCTTACTGTGAGGCGACAACACTACCGCAGCACCACCACCGCGGGTCTAGAATACATAATCTTGGTATACACTAATTTTTGTAAATCATATGATATGCATGAAGCATCCTTCTTGTGTTGTCCAACTGTTCCAATACCTTGTGCGGCCAGTCAGTCACCCCAAAACTTACGTTAGAGCAGGAAGAACATATTGGTTTATCACTTGACTTTGTTCCTAGATGTCTGAGCTGCTTTCACTATTAATTTTAGTCTTCTAAAATATTCCTTACTAAGTTTTATTTGGATGTGTTTGTTTCATTGTTGATCCTTCATCAATCCCAAATATTTATACACTCTGTCTTTCTTAAGTTCTTTTCCTGTCCAAGACTGATATTTTCCTTGTGATGCAGCTTTCCTGCTTTAAATGTTGCGTTTGCACATTTATGGAAACCAAATGACATTCTTATATTATCTGAGAAAGTTTTGACTACTTGCAGTTGTGGTTTCAGTTCCTCATCTGATGAGCTATACAGTTGTAAATCATCCACAAAGAGAAGATGAGAAGTCTTTATATTTTTTGTTTTCTGGGAGCCAAATTGTAGCCATGATGTACTCTATTAAGTAGAGAACTTAAAGGATTAAGAGGAAGATGAAAGAGCAGCAGTGACAGAGTTACCTTGGAATATCCCCCTTTGCATTTTAATCCCAGGGAAAAAAAATAATTCATCCTTTGCCACTGTTTCATGGTCACTGTAATGTAATCAATCAGTTTAGGATATAGCATTACATTGGTAAGCACTCTTTTATCCATGAATATGGGATGCTGTCAAATGCTTTTTTGTAGTCTATCCAAGCATTCTTAGATTCTTCCCCTTGTTACAATTCTCCATTATGACTTTATTTAACAACAAATGACTCTTTGTTCCATATGATTTACTTTTGTTACCCTTGTGTTCTGTTACAATGATGGGAGTTTTCTTGTAAATGAATATAAACTCTATTGGCATCAATTCTAGTGTATAGTTTATATATCCCTGGGAGGCAAGTTATCGGCCTATAGTTTATAAGATATCTTACAGGTTCACTTTTAAGGAGGAGTATAGTTTTTCCTGCTTTTAACCAGCTTGTTGGCGTATGTTTAGGTTGAGCATATAAATGGTTCTTACTCATGGCTAAATCTTCATGTAAGGATGTTAATACTTTTTGCCAGAAGTTAGGTACTACATCTGGGCCTACCATTTTCCATTTAGAAGCTTTTCTTAATTGTGTTTCAATTTTTCTGGCCATTACTTCATCCCATTTAATATCATGTACATTTTGTGGTTAAGACTGTATGCTATGCGGTGCTGATTGTATGGCTTCAGATATACATTCCCTGTATTGTGATTTAAGAAATGTATTCAGTTTGAGATCTTTAAAGCTTTAGCCTCTGCCTTCGTTATTCTGCCCACAGCGCTAAGAGCAATAAATTCTGCCTGGGTTAGCACTCAGCACTTTTCATTTCAAGTCCTATCAGACTATTGGAATTAAGTGGGCATCGGAGCAGGGGTGCCTAAGATTCAAAACTACTGGTAAGTGTTGTGCTAGAGGAGGAGAATGTGACGTATTGGTAAAGGGAAGGGTTAGTGTTGTCAAGGAGGTGGTGTTTTCTCCGTTTGCTGCCTTACTGAAATTGGATCCCCTGAAGGCGTCGAACACAGATCTGCAGACCTTGACAATCGGTAAAATTTTCATAGAAATATTGGAAAGAAGGATCAACAGTAAAACCGGCACCTATTGGTACATATTTACAAAGCGGACACCTGTCGACCGAAAGGCTAGGTCCTTTATCCAACATCGGTGAGACCCTAGGCTTAGCTAACAGGATTAGCTCGCAAGCACGCTTTTTAGAAAGTGCCTGCACCAATTCGATGAACAGATCATTTTACATTGCAAATCTTTTATTTCGCATTTCAGTAATCGAGGATTGTCTAATTACTACAAATGTAAATTTATCTGGAAGGTTTATTTGCAAAAACTACCCAGACTAGCAAATCAGCAGTTCGCTACTTTCTGGCTGAAGACGAAAATGCCTGGAGAAATAAGAAACTTTACACGGTACTATACAGGTTTCTGCGCGATCAAAGAAAGGTAGTCCATAAGCGATTTAAAACAATATACACAGCATAAAGGAGACTAGCATTTTAAACTGATACTGTTTTATTAAAACTCGACTATATGGCTGCTTTAGGCGATTGATTCCTCTGTTTTCCTTCTAAGTCTTGAAAGTTCGATGCCTCCCTTCGGTCAGAGAACACTACTTATCTACCGATCCAGATTAGCAAGCCGTTATTTTTAAGGTGGATTTACTTACAGCTCGATTTTAATCACATAGACAATACGATGGTATTGTGGAAGAGGTAGGCTGAGCCGAGGGCTAAGTACTTCACTTGTGACCAGCTACAGGAATAATGATGGCCTGAAGGGAGAGTGCGTTGAATTGTGATGCAAGGGTTCTGTGTCAGAACCAGGAACTCAGCCTTCTAGTCAAACTTTCTGAAGTCCTCCAGAAATCCTAGAATGAGTACCGATCTAGAACGCATGTCTCTGAATTCTTCCTCTGGAAATTCGGTCACCTCCGGGTCCGTATCAGGGGGTCGCATGCTGTCTGCCAATGTCCGTAAATTGCATAACGCACTAAACCTCCTGTTGAGCGACTTGGAAAGGGAGCAGTTTATTCACTGTTTGAATGTGTACCATTCGCGGAGAAACGTGTATGATCTGGTCCAGACCCTCAAAGTTATACTTAACGCCCCTCACAAGAAGCAGCTGTTGCCAATGCTGCGTTTGGTGATCCCACGATCTGACCAACTCCTTTTCGACCAGTATACATCGGAAGGGCTTTACTTGAAAACAGACCTGTTACCAAGCAATGGGATTCCTTCACACGAAGGCCCCACCGATACGGTGGGGACAGCAGCAGCAGGGTTTGGCCCTAGACCTGTTTTACACCATCCCTCAGGTTACAGAGGAGCAGCGGCGGCGTCTGGGCAATTCAGCACCACTGTGGCTGGGACAGCGCACGGCCCTATGAGCACCGCAGCAGGCGGGACAGTGCAGAGTCATTTCAGCACCACAGCTGAAGGAACAGCTCCCGCTGCTTCAATCAGGACTTTGGGGTTCCGTGAAGTGCTAGGAGAAGCAAGGCAAGTTACACTGAAAAGGAATAAAAACAACGAAGGTCTAGGATTCAGTATACGCGGCGGATCTGAGCACGGAGTAGGTATCTACGTGTCTCTGGTAGAGCCAGGATCGCTAGCAGAAAAAGAAGGACTCCGTGTAGGAGACCAAATACTGAAAGTCAATGACAAGGCTCTCGATAAAGTCACACATGCGGAAGCTGTCAAGGTAGGCTTGCTAAATGGTTTCAGCAACCTTTTTTCTTTTCGTGTTCAGTTGTCTACCTTTTACGGTTGTTCGGACAAAATGTATAATTGCTACAATGTCTGTGTGCGTTTTGGGATTTTGGTAGATGATCCCCCTTCTTTAGTCACTGTTAATATGACACGAACACGACTTTTTCAGTACTTTTGAGCACACAACTGCTAGACAGTCCTGAGATCTGCTCTCACAAGCCTTATAGCATAGCAGCATTCTGAGCAAGTCCCTCATCATAGTAGGGCGCCCGTCAGGGAACGAAGTCTTGTGAATATGTATGAAGGAGACTATGCCAAAGTTGCACTCCTAATGCTGCATGTCTGGCAGTTTGTTTCCTGTCAGTACAGAAATTATGAAATAAACAGAGGTCCTGGTTCAATAAACCAGCATTTATTTATTCGTTTTATTTTAAATTAAATGCTATTGAAAAACGTTTATAAGGAAAATTGTCAGTACACTGACTCACTATTTGATTTGTCAGACTGTTTTTAATTTTTAATTAATTATCTAATGACTGTTTATTGACAATAGAAGGTGAAGATAATATGGAAATGTGGGATGTAATGCTGCATAACCATATGGATAAAGCTAATGTATTATCTGATCTAATTTCACATTTATCAGCTTTAATATTATCTTACCCTTTTTGTACAAAAAGGTGCAGTAGACCATGTGATATATCAAAATACTAAGTAAGAATATACAAATAAGCATGTTTTGCTGCATAATATGACTTTTCCCATCTTTATATTAAGCATAAATATTTTAAAAACAAATTCACCCCATAAGTTTATCAAATGTTCCTTGCTGTCACCATATCAGCCCTCTATTTATCAGTCACAGTCAGCTATCTTGGAAATTATAATTAAATCAAAAATGAGAGAATGTGATATCAGCTGACATAAGTAACAACAGCAACAAGTGGCAAAGAAAGAGTAAAGTTCTTGTAGGACCTGATTATTATGTGCATTTTTTATTAACATTTGAAAAGAGGGACACAGACATTTGAATTAAATCCTGAGTATGAAGAAAAAAATACGGTAAAATAAGAGGCAGAACCAAAAGTGCTGCCTATTTTGGGGAAAATTGCTTTCCTTTTCAGTAGTACTGTAGTCCATTAATGTTAGATCTGTAAAAGTAATATTTTAAATCCAGTGAGGTACTCGAAAGGGTGTATTGTATGTGCATACCCCACCAGTGGGTTCACGCAGATGTGGGCATAACTTCCATTTTCCTCAATGTTCTGTGATCTCAGAGTTGGCATAGTTAATTTGCAGGGGATGTGGGGGGTACAGGGGGCATAAAAAATTATTTTTGGTCGTTGGCATCAGGTGGGTGGAATTAAGGTGGCCCTTGCT
>NC_056750.1:664814558-664897058 GCF_019279795.1 Protopterus annectens | reverse complement strand
TTTTGCATTTTTATACTAATTTTAACAAATGCAAATAAGCCACAGTGTTGCTAGTATTTATTCTAAGTGTTACTAACAGGATATTGTCCTGATGCTTTTACTTTGTGTTTGGTATGATTGTTTCCATGACAGTGATGTACAACATTTAAAAAATGTCAAGATTGTTCTTGTCTTTAGGTTTAGTAAGACATAATGGCATGTGTTCAGCAAATAATTCTAATTAGTTTACGAAAAAAGTGCTGATAGTTTGAATTAATTAATTAGGTTCATTAGTCTGGCATTTATCACATTTCTAGGGTTAAAGACATAAATCATTAACAATTTGTTTCTTGGTGTCCAGGATTTGATTCTCAAAGCCTCCATTTTTGTACTGTGTGATTCTGAGTGTCTGAAAAAATGTCCATGGGGGAATCAATGCTTTGGTTAACAAATGTAAACAAACACACAAAATATAATTTCTGAAAACTATATTATCTGAAACTAACAGCTGCAAAGAGCTCAGTTAATGCTTGCTTCTTCAATGTCAGGATGTAAAACAAAAATAATACATTTACTTTGTGGTGCCCTGTGGTGGTAGTAGTTGATTGATAAAGTATGTTATTGTTTACAGTTTGACTGGTAGCATCCAGAATAATTCTCATGATGGCTAAACATCCTGTCATGCGCCCCCTTTAGAATTTTAGGACTGCCTCACCTGTCATGTGTCCCCTTTGGATTTGTAGGACTGACTCATTTCTTAGCATACTTTCTGCTTTCATTTGTTTTATATCAATGATAACTAATGATTCTAGGAAATGTTTGATAATTAAGCAAAAGTCAGTTGTAGTGGTCAGGGTTGTGCACTGTTTATCTAGTACTGGCATAAGATCACCAGGGTGAAGTAATATAAGCACAGCTGATTGAATACTATACATCCCCGCTAGTTGTAGCCTGTTGCATATATTTATGTGTTCCATTTGTTGTAAGTTATGTCTTTCACTTCAGTTTTCTTGGTTGAAGATGCATCATTATAGCATAATATAGGCTGATTATTATTACTTGCACTGCAGGGTCAGTAATAAACATTCTAATGAGTGTGCTGTTTTTCACTGTAGGCATTTTCACGAGATACTTGGCATCAGTTATAATATCTGTTTGGGCCAAAGTTTCTTTACCTTAGAAGAGGGACATCAGAGCTGACTTAGTGGGTCCATGTGTGGCTGCTAAAACCCATTACACTGAATGTCAGTGTGTACTAGTCTGGACTGCAGAGAGTACTGTAATCAGTGAAGACTTCAGTTTTTGAAAAGATAACTAAGACACTGTTTTGAAATCGGGCAAAACTGCAGAAAAAAGGCACATTCAACCAGACGTAGTTGCCATATTTTTTCAAGGGGAAAGCCTCCTCCTTCATCACTGTGGGGACTTCACCCACTAAGACTAAACATAAGAACTCCAAATTGTGCCATACCAGGGAGGAGGGAGTACACACATTTCCTTTTAAATGTGTGCGCTCAGAGTTATATTTAGGTGGGGGGTATAGTGGAGTGAGAATGAAGGGGAATCTCTGTGCAAAAAGATTTGATTTGTGTTATTATAGGTCCATAGTTTCATTGGTAAGTATTAAGCTAGCTGCCCTTGTTGACCATTTTAGCCCTAGCCAATTTCCTCTTGGTGAGAATCAAACCGTGTACCTTTTGTGTGGATGAAGTAGTCACCTTAACTTTGACATGGACTCCCAACCCCATATAATTATGCTTCTTCAATGTCTGCAGCCATAAAGCTCTCTGTATTTTGGATTGTGCTACTTTTGATTTAGTACAATTTCAGATAGCATTATTCTCAGATTAGATATTGATAAAATAAATGTCAATATATTTAAGTAGACCCAATTAGATTAATTATAGGGTGCAACAGTAGTATCCCTTTTCATGAGGTATGCAAAGAGAATTGTTAACATTTAAGAGAATGCAGTCTTACTTTCAACAAGGCTGTTTTCTCACAGTTTGTGTTTCATGTTTTTCTCATTCAACACAATGCATGTTAGGAATTTGTCCACATCTGCATGTTGTTTACTGTTACATGTTGCTCGTCTGGTGTGGATAAGACCAGACAAACATTCATGGGTTCAGTTCAAGCAGCTTTATTGTACACAAACACAACAGAAATGAGGCTTTGTAGCTTAAACTTTAATAAACTTATAAACCGAATGACTACTGCACTCGTACATGTTAACACTATGGCTGTTCTCTCAAAGTGGCACTGGTGCCTGCATGTGCTCAGTATTTATATGTATGTGCTACATCTGGAAATGCTTCTTAAAGGTACAAGCACACATTCTGATCTACATCCTCCCCCTTTGAGAAATAATTGCTCTGTTGTTTTTAGGATTAAGCACCAATAAACTAGAACTGATAGGCAAGGTTATTCTGGTTTTCCTCGACAGAAGTCTCTGAGCAGGCGAGCCTAGTAGGCTGTCATGGGGTATATTTCTGAGATTGAGTACATTCAAGAAGATATCAGTATTGTTACGCTTTCACCTCTCAAGTAATTGCTTTGCACTCTGTACTGCATGTTCAGCAAGGCCATTTGACTGTGGATATTTAGTACTGTTCGTAACAAGGATAAAGTCCCACTCTTTAGCAAATCTCTGAAACAATTGACTGGTAAACTGAGAACCATCGTCAGAAATAACTTTGTGTGGACTACCGTGGACTAAGAAATGATGTTTCATTTAGTAATAACAGCACTGGATGTTAGGTTAGGTATCAAATCAATTTCAAACCAGTTCAAAAAAAGAGTCCACCAACATTAAGTAATGTTGACTGTTGCACTCAGACATGTCAGTGGCTACTGTTGATCAAGGTAGTTCAGGAACTTGGCTTAAATGAAGTGGCTGTTTTTGCAAATGCTGCCTAGTACTGCTGCACACTGAAAAAGAAGAAATCACTTTATTAATATCTTTTGCTAAAGAAGGCCAAAATACTAGTCCCCCTCACTCTTCTTTTGGTAGCATCAGAACCTGTGTGGCCACAATGCAAAATCTGAATATATTCACACTGTAAGAAAGTAGGAACAACAACTTTTGGACCTTTGAAAATGATACTATCTTCCATCAGCATCTCATCTCTGTATGGAAAGTAAAGTTGTACTTCTGATGGCACACAGGATTGCTTTGACGGCCATCCAACATTGATGAAGTGGTTGAGCTTTTGCAAAATTGGAGCAGTTTTTGTGTGATCTGTCAGCTCAAGTCTTGTGGTAGAAAAAGTATGTACTTCCATGACATCAAAGTCAAAATTCTATGCATCAAGCTGTTCTGTGGTATTTCTGGGCAATCTGGATAAGGTATCAACCAGATAAAGAAGTTTACCTCTCGTATAGACCATTTTGAGATTATACTTTTGCAATTTGAGCACCATACTTTGTAGTCTTGCTGGAGCGGAATGCATAGGCTTCTTTAAAATAATGACTAGAGGTTGATGGCCAGTTTCTATCTGGATAGCTCAACCATAAATATAATCATAAAACTTTGAACATGCAAACACAATTCCCAGACGTTCCTTCTCAATTTGAGCATATTGCATCTCCGTTTGGGTAAGAGTTCTAGATGCATAGGTAACAGGTCTGCCCTCTTGAAGAATAAATGTTACTGCACCAAGACCGAACTTTGAAGCATCATAGGAAAGAACTCCTAGTTTGTGGACATCATAGTATCTTAATATAAGTGGGTTGGCAATTTGCTGTTTGAGGTTATCAAATGCTGTCTGGTGGTGTTCTAACCATGACCATGCAACATTTTTGCATGTCAGCTCTCTTATAGGCACTGATAACTCACTAAAGCCAGGGATAAATTTGCCCAAATAGTTAACCATTCCAAGAAAATGCTGTAGGGCTTGGACATTTTCTGCAGCTGGCATCTCAAGAATGGCTGCTTGTTTAGAAGGATCTGGTTGTAAGCCTGCCCTGGTAAATAAATTACCTATATAACTAACTTCTGGTAGTCTGAATTTGCATTTCAGAGGTAGAGCTTTAAATTCATTTCATGCACTCTGTCCAGAATTTTCCTGAGGTTTCTGTCATGATGTGCTTCACCATTACCTTCAACCAGTAAATCATCAACTGTTATTGTACGCGGGTAGCCTGGTAAAATTTGCTCCATTGCACACTGAAAGACTTTACTGGCAGAATTTATTCCAAAAGATATCCTGAGGAATCTGTATCTACCAAATGGGGTACTGAATGTAGTCAGTAGTGAAGGTTTGCGATCAAGCATCACTTGCCAAAATAAACTCTCTGCATCTAAGACAGAAAAAACAGTGGCATTTGACATGAGGGATGTAATCTCCTCAACTGTATGCATAGAATGATAAGGCCTCTTTAATGCCTTATTCAAGTCTCTTGGGTCAATGCATATTCTGATTTCATCTGATTTTTTTTTATTAGCGGCTACCATGGAAGATACCCACTCAGTTGGTTCTGTGACTGGACAATCACACCTTGCTGCACTATTTTGTCTAACTGGACCTTGACTTTGTCCTGCATAGCTATTGGAAATCTCCTTGCTGATCTGACTACTGGACTGACCTCTGAGCTTACTTTCATGGAGTACACAACTGGAAGTTTGCCTAGTTTGTCATCAAACACATCTGCATACTCTTAGAAAATGGCATCAGTAAAGCTGGAACTAGGACATGTGCTTACACGATGGACGTCTTTGGTAAAATAAAGCAGTTTCATTCTCAAACTGGCTCTGAGACCTAATGACTGCACAGCTCTTCGGACTACATAAAATTGCAAGCTGTAACTTCCCAGCCAAATAGCATGAATCCACTACTGAGCCTTTGGTTTGAATCTCTTCACTTCCATAAGCAACCAGCTTCGCACAATTGACTGAATTAAGTTGCTCACCAGCCCTCACTTTAGCGAATGTTTCTGCAGACATTACATTGCACTTTGAACTAGTCTCTACTCTATGGGTTTACCATTGATCAGGACAGTACAAAAATACTTTGTTCAGAGACCACTGATACACCATTCACATAGAAAGTAGAGTTGCAGCTTTCTGTAAGATCAACTTGCTTTTTTGAGTGACCTTTCTTAATAACTGAATGAGGCTTGCTTGATTTACAAAACATTTGAAAATGGTTCCATTTTTTTACACTTGTGGCATTGCTGACCATATGCTAATCACTTCTCTCTCAGACTTATGATTGGCACCACAATTACAACAGTTAACAATAAGACTTGACTTGGGTTTTGCTGACTCACTCTTATACTGGATAATGCCCTTTTTACTGAGATAGTCTTGGAACTTGCTAGAAAGCTGCAAGGTCTCACTGCCACACCAGTAGGGGTTGCTGCTGTCATGTGCTTAGGCCTGTTTCTGCTTGCCACCTGTTGCATGCCTATGTTTGGTCTTGAGGCTGTTTAAACCATACTTTTATCACTTGTAGGCATACTTGTGTGTCTTTTTCTGTGAGCTCAATGGATATGACAAACTATGGCTTTGTTTAAGATTAAATCACTGTCACAAAGCAAAATCTTTCTCACTGCAGCACTATTAACACCACACACAAGCCTGTGCTTTATTAACTCATCTTTCAAGTCAGCAAATCTACATGCTTTAGCTTTATTTCTCAAGTCAGTGATATAAGCTGCAAAAGTTTCACCTGGCATTTAGTCTCTTGTATAAAATAAGTGCCTCTGTAATGTAGCATTTGTCTGGGGGTTACACATTTCTCTAAATTTATGTTTCAAGCACTCAGAGTCCTCCCTCAATTCAGCTGATACCACAAAATGGCAGTTTTCCCCCTTTCCTGCATATATTTCTGGTGCATATGCAAATGAATGCTCTCTTTCAATAATTTCTGACCCAGCTAAATTAAGCAAAATGAATGCCTTGGTACATGGATCTTTGTCAGAAAAAGTTGCTTGTATGAAAATATTGTATTCCTGCTGAAATACTCAACAATTCTCTGATATCTTATGAGCAAACACAAGTGGACCAGGTCTGCGAAATGCCTCTGCCATATCAGCACAGTGTAGTGAAGGTGCTTGAAATCATATACGACCATACACACATAAATAAAGATATATATATATATATATATATATATGTATATATGCCAGTACTTGTAATTATGCTCAGTAGCACAACAAACTGTTTGAAATAACTGCACTTTGCCAAACAAGTATCTGTAGCACAAGAACACTCTGAAATCACTGTACTTTATGAAATATTTCAAAATGGCTGTATTTTATGAATAAATTGTACACTGTAGACAGAGTTCAGAGTAAGAAACACTTTGAGATAAATGCACTTTGCAAATAAACTACACAGCACAATAACCTTTCAAAATGGCTGTACTTTGTGAAATAACTCTGCACAGTGTAAGAAAAACTTTGAAATTGTGGCACTCTGTGAATAAATGCACACAGCACAAGAAACTTTTCGAAATGTCTGTACTTTTGAACTTTGCTATATAACTGTACTTTGCACACAGCAAACTCTTTGAAATAATTGCACCATAATAAAGCACACACTATGCAAACACTTTAAACACTCTGAGATAATTCGGACAACTCTAATTATGCTTTGAATGGCTTTGTTGAATGTGAAATAGTAGTTTGTGCCCAAACACAGTCTTTTACTAAAAAACATGCAGTTGCCTTGCTCTTTAAGCTTAATTTGCCCCTTACTGTACTCGTTATGCCCTTTTAATCTCTTATCATGCTTATTATACTTGTCTTGTGCTCGTTTTACTTTAAACATGCTCGTTATGTAAACAAAAAGGTAATTCTGAGCCCCTTATGAATATCTGTTAGATTTATCAAATATCATGATTTCAAAACATTTTGTTTAAGTAATAATGCGGTTTGTGCCTTTTGTTTGCTTAATGATATGTTTTTGTGCTACTCGTTTGTTTAATAAATGCATTTTGTGCCTTATATATGCACTGTTTCATTTTCTTTGCCAAACAAATCATTTGTGCAGTTTTCTTTACGTTTAGCTCATTTCTGGCCCTTTTTTGTTTGTCTGAGCTCTGTTTCACTCAACCTGCTTGGTCTGCCTTCACCTTCAACTCTGCACCTCATGGCTTGAAGCTGTTGTTCTGTTCCCGGTTCTGACACCATGTCACTCTTCTGGTCAGGATAAAACAGACAAACATTTATGGGTTCAGTTCAAGCAGCTTTATTACACAAAGACACATCAGAAATGAGGCTTTGTAACTTAAATTCTGGCTGTTCTCTGAAAATGGCACTGCTGCCTGCACATGCTCAGTATATATATGCACATGCTACATCTGGAAATGGTTGTTAAAGGTACATACACATGCTCTGATCTAGAACTTCTACTTAGCTTGGGATTTATTGGATATGTTTGTTTATGCATTTTATTTATTCACTTTTGTTTTTCCTCCCTGTGGCTGACCATCAGCTACCACCTCCTCTACTCATTCACTGGTGATACCACACCCCCCCCCCCGCCTTAGTGTCTCCCTGGCTCATTCTGAAATGAGCAGATCAAGGATGCTGGAACAATGTAATAATGCTGTGGGGGAGTGTGGTCTAACCCCCACAACCTCATGGTAGTGTTCTAGCTCTACAGTTTCTTTCCTTGGGAGTTGCATGCTCATTTCAATCAATGTGCATCCTTCTGACCAAGTGGTATACCACTTGCAGCATGGAGCTGAGCACAATAATGCTGCAGTGAGCCTAGGCTACCCCCCTTCAACTGCTCACTCCCATCCTCTTCCATGGTGCCTACATCTCTCATGGCACTAATTGTGCACTAGTCATCTGAGGTGCAGTAAGAGCTTAACCCTCTTTGTTTTATTTCTTTCTTTCACATTCCTGTCATTAAACTTAAGCGTGTAGCTATGTTTTAAAGTGTGGAAATCTGTGTTATTGAAAATAAAAAAAAATGCAGTGTTGGTCCAATAACAGAAAACATAAAGACACTGAAAAACAGAAGCTCTCTCCTCAGTGGGCTGTACCAGGTATATTTCATGTGGGCAGCAATCTGATGGCCTCCTAATATGGTTCCCAAAGCGCCTAAACTGAGTTTTTTAAACATAATGGAGCAGTGATTATATTCTGAGATCATTCTGGATTGCTGTATCTCTGAGATTTCATTCTTTCATTCACTACAGAGTGGTCATGACAGCAGGTGAGAATAAGGGACATAGACTGACCAATAAACTGAAAAGTTAAATTTTTCCCCATGCCTCATGTCTCACTTCACAGATCAACCTACTCCAGTGCATTGCCTGTAGTACTGCTGCCACTATACTGATACTTAAACTTCCCTACCGTAGGTATCATTCCCCTCACCTGAGAGCAATCTGCTCTTTTGCAGGATAAAATCGTGAACTTTGATTTGGAGGCTCAGATTATCTTTCTCACCCCTTCACACTGATCAGGAGCTACCAGCAGTGCAGATTGTATGCTAGAGTCATGCAAGGCTAAGACAACATCATCATTTCAAAACAACAAGGATGCAAAATCCCATCCTCAAACAGGAAGCTGTCCAAATTGTGACTCTGAATTGATATCCTTTCCATGAAAATCAAAAATGGGATGGGAGATGGACCCTTATGACAGCCTTGATTGTATTTGTATCAAAGCCAGGAATATGACTACAGCTATCAGCCCTCAATTTAGGGGAGTGAATAATATGTAGCAGCCATCCTACGATAACATGCTGCTGTATCTCTTCCCAAAATACATTACAGGGTCTTCTCTGAGTCCAAAAAAATGCATTGGCAAGCATCCATGATTCCTGTGATATATATATATATATATATATATATATATATATATATATATATATACATGAATAAAGAATCCATTCACTTTAACCAAGGAAAGAAGGAAATCTGCATTGTTTCTCCTGGATTAAAGGCTCATCTTTTAGATGATGTCACCTTTCCAGCACCCTGGCATGTTTTACAGGGGAGGCTGAGGAGTGCGATTCCTCTGTTATTAGAAAGACCATCCTTTCCTTTTTGAAAAGGGGACTGGTACCACATTTTTCCAGTCCAGAGATACTGTCCCAGGCTTCTGCAGAGTACCTAAAAAGTGATATCAATCACAAGCATGCAAAAGTGTCTTCATTATTTTCAGATGGATCTCCTGTACTCACACAGCTTTTCAACAGGGTATGGCTTTAATTCCTTCAGCATTCTAGTAAAACAAAATGTATCCAGTTCCACTGTAAACCTCTGTCACTGTCTTCTTTGAGTATGGTAGGTCCAACAGATTCTGCAGTTTCTCAATGTGCTCTTTCAACCTCTCTGTCCCTAGATCATGTCTATGTTCCTTCAGCCTTGCTGTCCAGGTTTTAGGACTGCAGCCATATCATGGTGGAGGGGCTTGTATGCCCTTGAGATCCTTAGAGGTCTGTTGTTTGGAGCTTATGCTTCTGGCAGGAGACATCTTTAGCTAACTAGTCAGAAGTGAGACACCAGCCTAACTCCAATCCAGAATGCTACCCCATAACATTTATTTTTTTATTTGTGGTTGTTAATCATGATAAATGTTTGATCCAAATGCATCAATTTCAGGCTCAGGATGGGGATTATGAATCCAGAAACTTCATCCAGAACAGGGATAGTGTGACAGAATCCTGTGAGTCATGCCTGAGGGAGATAGTAATTGTTGAGTACTTGTGGGCTAAGTGACCCCATAGCCCAACCAAGCTTAGTCCAGGAAAGGAAAAGGCGAATGTCAAGTGTGATGGCAATCAAGTTGAAAACGGACCAGGATGGATTAACATAGACTAGACCCTTGTCAATGAAAGGTGGCTCTTGGGATATTAAGTATCCGCTCCATGCTGGGGAAAGAGCCACAGATTGTACAGGAAGTTGAAACACCGCATTTAGATTTAGCTGATCTAATTCGCCCATACAGTGGTGGTTCTGGAATCAGAATTCTCAGGGTTGATCTGTCTTCTTCTCTTGAGCTGGCTCCCAGTAGAGTCCACAGACAGGAATTTCCTAACTTAGCTCGGCAGTATCAATTTTGAGTTTGTACCTGTAAATGTGAGGTTGTTCAGTGAAACTGCAAGTTGTGGTAGTGAAAACATTGTTTCAGTTATCGAGGGCATTCTTCCTTCTTAAAGATCATGTCCGTAATGCGCAATAATGCAGCACCTGTGAATAATGCAGTTCTGCAGGTAGACACTAACGCTCATGTGGGGAGTGATGTTGATACTTGGAAGGGCATGACTTGAGTGGAAAGATTTTCCTGATATGAACACAAATCAGAATTGTTTTTGAACTTGTGTGCTAGCCATAGATTATCTCTACACTATACCATGTCTGACTGCTGCAGTGCTCATAAATGTCGTTGGTAGCACAACACCTGGGCTCAAAGGTCAGACTGACTTATAAGTTCATAGTTATGTACTAGGCTAACATCTGCTAGGCCTTTATAAGCCTAGCCATGTATCCCAAATCTTTGATAGGTTCTGGTACCCTTCACTGAACCCACAGACATTGCCAACATACTGGCAGACAGGTTCAGTGCAAACTTCACCCCCCTCTCCCCCCCTAAAGGAGAGATAACTATCCCAGCCGAGTGTAGCCTCCCGGACATCTCAAATGCGCAGGTGAAAGCTGCTCTCTCTAAAGCTAAAAACACAGCATCAATGGGACTGGATGGTGTCCCCGGCTGTGTGCTACACGAGCTAAATGAGGAATTAAACCCGCACATAAGGCAGCTGTTTAATCTCAGCCTTACCACAGGATACGTGCCCAAGGGTGGCGTGACGGCAACTGTGGTCCCACTCCACAAAGGTGGCGCCTCACGGACCCTGGTAATTACCGCCCCATAAGCTTAACAAGTCTAGTCTGCAAAGCTATGGAGAGGATCATAATGGAGCTCATAAACAAAGATATAGGGGACTTGCAGACATTGGACCCGACCCAGTTTGGCTTTGTCAAGGGAAGATCATGCCTTTTGAACTTGGTCGACTTCTTGAAATAGTCACCAAGGCCATTGATGAGGAAAGGCAGTCCATACAGCCTACCTTGACCTTGCAAAGGCTTTCGACACAATACCCCACTCGGGTATTGTAGAAAAACTACCAGCTTAAATGTAAACCCATATGTCACAAGATGGGTTGCAAACTGGCTTAAGGACAGAACCCACAGGGTTAGAGTTGCTGGCGCTGTGTCAGACTCCAAGCCGGTCACAAGTGGTGTCCCACAGGGCTCGGTCATTGGCCCCTATTGTTTGGCATCTACTTCTCAGAAGTACAGGCCAACATGGGAGGACTTTGGCTGACAAAGTTTGCAGATGACTGCAAACTGGGCGCCATAGTGGAAAGTGCATCGGACACGGATATCCTTCAGAAGGGACTCACGGAAACAGATAGCTGGTGCCAGAGCCATGGCCTGAAGTTAAACGCCAAAAATGTATAGTCATACCCTTCGGGAAAAACAAGGTAACCCCAAGCTACCATATAGGTGGAAATCCACTAAGCACAGAAGAGGTCATCAGGGACCTGGGGACCCAGGTTGACAGTGGCCTTTCTTTTGACACTCACATTGCTAAAGTGGTTAGAAAGACCTTCTACATTGCCCACCTGATCATGAAGGGATTCACATCCAGATCTAGTGAGGTCATTGTTCCCCTGTACTCTTCACTTATCAGACCAATGATAGAGTACAATGCCCCATTCGGGATGTATCTCACCCGACATCTGCAGCAATTGGAGAGACCCCAAAAGTTCCTCACCAAAAGGATAAAGGGACTCCAAAATCTGTCATATGCTGCCAGATTGAAGAAACTCCAGCTCTATTCAGTCGCATACCGTCTGCTCAGAGGTGACATGTGCCTGACATACAAGGCCATGTCCAACCCGGAATTAATGGACATGCTCCACCTCAAAAATCCAAATCCACCAAAACCACTAGAGCAAGCGACTTAAACCTTAGCACGGATATAAATAGGACGTGCTGGAGGGATAGATTTATCACTCAGAGACTCCCTATGCTGTGGAATAAAATCCCGGTCCATGTGAGGCAGAGCACCTCGCTGACTCTGTTCAAGAGAAATCTAGACCTGTGGATGGGAGATCGTAGGTTTACCCCGGGAATCATCTCTGGGTCACTGCTGGACAGAGGCACAACAAACTAATGGGCACAGTATTTTTTCATATAAGGGGTGGCGTAAGCCACAATAATTTGGGCTAGGCTTATAAATGCCTTAGGGCAGATAGCCTAGTATAAACCTATGAACCTATGAACCTATAAATATAAGTATGGCTTTGGAAAATGCTACAGTGGGATTTGAACTCATGCATAGGGAGACAACACTTTGTTGTATTGATTAACCAGTTAAGCTAAGGGACATTACTTTGTAATAATATCATAAAGTAATTCCATACATTTTACACATTTAGATTTATAGGTACTGAGCTGTCAAATAGTCACCACTTGGTGATGAGTTGGGTTAGATGACTGTGGTGGCATCATGATAGGTCCTGAAGCTCAGAGATCTAGTGAGAATGTGATGGGGACATTTAAATAATATAATAATTCTGTATGTGTTGTTCAACTCCCACCTGCTGGAGAGCTTCTGACTTACCCTGAAGAGATCAGAGCCATACACTCATAAGTGGACCCTGTTGCATACATCAGCACTCAGGACTGTGGCTATAAGATGTTTGGTAGTTATCATAATGGTAATACTTGCATCTGCTGGTGGGCACCAAAGGTGAAAAAAAGCTGCCAAATTAATGAAAGAAGCCTTTTATGCAATGTTAACAGGAGGGATCTTCAGCTTTGACTAATAGGTATCGAAAAGCCAGGAAAGCCATAACCATAGCCAAAGTGAAGGCCTAGATGTGGGAGGAGTTTGACAGTATGTAGAACGAGTTTCAGACAGCCTCAAAAAGGTAGTATCAAACTATTCAGTGAAGCCCATTCCTCAGCAAGGGTAGAAACATGCTGTTAAAATGACTGTGTAACAAGGATGGGTTTGATAAATCCACAAATACTAAAAGGAAAGGTACATTTAGATGTTTCAAATGTAAAGCTTTTACCTCTTTAAATAGTGACAATACTTTTAAACATCCTAGTACCAATCGTCTATATGAATTTGTTGTCTATGCGAACTGTAACACACAGCGCTTGATTTATTTAGCCTGTTGCTCTCATTGCTCTGCATTTTATGTGGGCAAAATGGACCATCGGTTAAAACATCGTATTTTACACCATCTGAGGGATATTAAGAAGATAGACCCAAATAATGCACTTGCAATGCATGTCTCAAGTAACCCGTCACATTACTTCAGATTTAAGGTTATGGAAGTAATTCCCTATAATGTAAGGGAAGGGGATGTACATAATAAAATTAAAGTACGAGAGATCAGTTGGATAACTAACCTGAGAGCAAATTGCTTCCCAGGCCTGAACAGTGTAATTCCACTTAAACCAGTATTAAAAGCCAGAAGATTACAGATTGGCTCTAGAGCAGAGAAAACTGTGGAAGAAAATAGGTAATTGGTCCATCAGATGGGTTTTGCATTATGATTGGATGGTAATAAAGTTGAATTATGACTAGTAAATGCTCTCGTAGAATTAGAAGGAAATGGTTGTTTAATTGGGTAAAAAGAAGCTAGTGCTATTGGTTCAAACAATGGAGGTTCGTTCGTTTTTGAGATTCTGACTGGAGAATATCAATAGGCTGACAAAGGAAGGTGCATGCCAAAAGAGGGCAGAAATAGATCGTCCTCTGCAGAGGTGATAGGATGAACAAATCAGGAAATGGACATGCAGTTGGATAACGAGATGTCAGCACCATTGGTTGATAGGCAAAGAATTAGAAGAGAGGGAATGGTTTAAGCCATGGAGCTTCGCTTGGTTATGAGATTCTGATTGGAGAACGTTATGATTGGGTGAATAAGGAAGGTGTGTGCTAAAACAGGACAGTAATTGGTGTTTTTTAGATTTAAATATTAGAGAGCACAAACTATAACCATGATCTGATGATGGCTAACTAAGCTGAAAGCGCTTATCGTTGGGAATTTGTGTTCTATATTTTTATAGAATTTTATCTTTGCATTAAAGTTTTTATTTTATACTACAACTACAACTGGTTCAGCCGTGGTGGTGAACAAATAATTTTCTTATGAAATTTAATATATTTTTCTATGTTACCTACAATAGTGCAACAGGGTGCTTTTCAGTTAATTACAAGGTTAGACTTTATTACCTTCTAACATTAGTATTTTCACTTGCTTGCGCAACCTTCTCTTTTGCCTCTGAATTATTTCCAGTTAATTAACAGATAGACTCAGCTGTTGATTGATTAATTTTTACTATCCATGATATGCATTTTATTTAATTCATATAGTATATATTTAGCTAAAACAAACAAATATCACTACTTGAGTAATGACAAGCCTGTTAATTAAAGAGTGGCTCAGAGTTTTTAAGAAACACTGCCTAGCAAAAACAATAATTCTGTTAAAGTTAATTTATGGAACTGCATGTAATCACTTTCATGTGCATCATCTGACTGCAAGTAATAAAATGTGAACACTCAAGTGTACAGAAAACAGACTTAGAATTTACAAAGCATCGCACTGAAAGCTTAACTACTATTACAGCCATTTCAGCATTTCTAAACAGTTTACCAATGTATCATATGTGTAAAAGTGGGAATGGTTTATTGCCATCAAAAAGGAATAAAGTGTATATTTTCTGCCCTTTCTTATGATATTGCTATGGCATTTACTTTTTTTAATAATCATTAGTTGAATGACATCTAGGAAAGAAAAGAAAAAATAAACAGCACAGAAGTACGTTGTATAGCATTTAACATGCTTTGTTATATATAGTTTATGTAATTCTTTGGTCAAGAAAGTTGTTTTAGTTTTTAGTATAGGAGAATTTCATAAATGTTGAACACATTTTTATTTGCTGACCATGGTAGTGCACTGAGCCATCCATTTCAGTTTCATATTGTACCTGGGGAAACAGTAAGGACAAGCAAGCAGTAATCCATAATATACCAAGTAGTACATAATCATTTGTTTAATACAAACTAGGCACCGGGTGTTAGAAATAGTGGTATTTACAGTGTAACAGCCGGATCCAAAACTTCAATAACATTCCCATGATGTTTGCTTTATAACCTATTTACAATTTGTAGAAGAGTCAGAGCAATTTACTGGATTGCAGAGAAGATGGAAGTAAGAAAGTAAAAGAAGTGAGCTGGGTGGATTATGTAATACATGATTTTATTTTTTTAAAATCTAACTGGGAGCTTTTTTCTCCTTAAAATTTCCAGGTTGACTGATTGGTTATCTGTACACAACTAATTCAACAATTACTTACTTCTTCTTGTTTAAAATTAAATTGCGATAGCATTTTGATATTACTGATAAAGATTTTAAAAGATTTTTTATTAGAATGACAAATGCCATTTTCTGAACAAGAAACCACTAAACTTACTTTGCAAAAGTGTAAAGCAGAGTAATTCCGTAAAAGCCTAAGCTTAGCTCCTGACATACAGCAGTTTAACTGGCACTGACCCTTTTGATAAACTATAGCAGTTTCTTTACTGGACCTACAATGATAGTAAATTTAGCAACCTGTATCTTGAATCTGTCCCACGCCCCCCATATGGAAAGGGATAACATTTTAACCAAACATTTTCTTTCCATTATCGGTATTATAGTATTCTTTTCTAAAACATGCCATCATTTTTTATCATCTGATTTTGCATTTAGTCATTTTCATGTAAGTTCTGCAGATTTTAAATGAATGTGTTTTTCTGGAAATTATCGACAACTGTTTTATGTATTGCTTTTATGAGTAATAACCTTTGCAAGAATGCATCAGAAAGTGATTTTTATCTGGTTATATAATGGTCATACTAGCAACTTATTATACTGAAATTGTTGAATAACATGATCTCTTTGCATTGTTTTGCATGCAGAAATAAGGTTTGTTATACAGTCAGAAAAGTTGGAATCATAAAAGCAGGTCTCCTGTAAGTAGTAAGACTAGGTAAAACTAAATGTGGAATAGATGGGTTTAGCACATCCACTTTGAAATTCAGTGCATTAAATAAACTGAAAATATCTGTGTACATGATATTGGTTGCCACTTTTGTAATGTGAAAAGGCAAGGCATGCATTATATAAGTGCAGTTAGAAAAAAAGATGTGTAAAGTAAGAAACTGGATGCAGGTCACTGTACTAATTGTAACACTCCATATGAGCACATGGCCTAAAATTGGTATTTCTCACTATTGCAACATTTTATAATGCATACTTTTGAACTTTGTCATGGTTTGACATTTTATATTCCCTCAACATATTTAATGATATATTGTTGCACATTTCAACAAGATGTACCCTTGGTACAAAGAGGAGAGAAATGAAAACAATTTTAAAGGCTGTACAATATGCTTTTTCATGCACTATTTGCGATTTCACTGCTGATAATCTTGCTTTTTCCCTCACATCTAGTGGTCTTTGTCATTAGTTTCCTAAAGTAAATGATTGTTTTCAGTCACCCATCATTGCCTCACAAATGTATTTTGCCAAAGTAATCTAGTTCATTTCTTTTCATTGTATATGTGACATCTACATTTAATTATATTTGACTAAATCAGTGAATGCTGGCAGCAATAAACATGACAGTTTCATTAGTTTAACATGTTTTCCAGTATTTTTAAAATGCATGCTCAGTTGACATTTTCAAAACTTTTTATATGAGATGCACTTGTACCAAAGCACAGATGAATGATCCAGCCTATAATAATGCAGCATGATACACTAACATAACTGACAACACCATTACTTATGTTCTTCTGTTGATGCTAACTCTGCGACAGGCTGTGCCATGGTATATACCATTATTATCGCTATGCGGGGGTTATAGTTTTTTTGTCTTCCACACATACAAGTGTAGTATTGGCAGAAGGAGCTTTAAAGTCTAACTGGTCTGGCATCTGATGCATATAGTACTCTGGAATTGTTCTCTACTCATTATATCTTCCTCTGTTCCACCAGTCACAGCCATCTTGAAAGAATCTGTGTTAGTTTCTTCTTTACTGTATTGGGCACCTAATCCCACTTACCCTTCACATGAAAAAATATTTAAAAATAATGGGAATACTTCATAATATCACTGGACAGATTACTGAAAGCTAAGAAATCAATTTCCTGTTGATAAGCCTCCCACTAGTAAAGGGACAAGGTGTAAAACTAGAGTGCACCATCAAAGAATCAAGGGGGGGGGGGGGTCCTAGGAATGATTGGGACTATTCTCCTTTTTTTTTACAATAGTGTGATTTATTGGTAGCAAGGGATCTGTTAAGTATGATCGTAAGTGGACCTACCACTATCCAAACAAATGCTTAAAGTCTTGCAGAACTGCAAGGTATATTATTCCAATTAGGCTAAATAATACTTTCCAAGCAATGTTTGGTCACTGATTTGCATACATATCAATATGAGTTCATTAGGACTCATATTTATTATACATTTATGCTACTCATAAAAAAGACTCACTACGTTATGATTAAAAATTACATATATTTATGAGGAAACTGTAGCATTTATTGCAGCAAAATGAAGCTATGCAATA
This sequence comes from Protopterus annectens, assembly GCF_019279795.1. Classification (NCBI taxonomy): domain Eukaryota; kingdom Metazoa; phylum Chordata; order Ceratodontiformes; family Protopteridae; genus Protopterus; species Protopterus annectens. The sequence goes on along the minus strand of NC_056750.1, from coordinate 664,879,464 downwards.
TCAGTATATGTTATAAAATGTGAAAGGTAAGCTCCAATAAATAAAAAGGCATACAGTTATCAATAAATTTTGTTGGCTGTAACCATCAAAATGTAATAATGTTTTCTTCATATTTGAGTTTAAAGTAGTCCTTTAATGGATGAAAGCACTTATTATAAAGGATTAGTGGATGACTTCCTAATGGCTGTGCAATAAAGGATTGACACATTTTTCACGAGATTATGTCTTGACTATGTTTTAACTTTTAAACGTATGAGTTCAGATTTTACACTTATTTCAGTCATGTCCTTAATGGGCAGTTTACAAAAATAATAAACAGTTAAAATGTAAGTAGCAGATAACAAACATGATAATCCATATATTACAATGATATTTAAAGTAGGGGAGGGCCTAATGCCAGTATGAAACAGCCTTAGACAGGCAGGATATTACGGTCATCCAACATGTGTTTAAGCAGGTTTACCTTTACAAGTACTGATGTAAATACCATGCAGCTGTTCTAGATATTGTATGGCCATGATGCCAGATGCCTTTGTCTGAGTTCTGAAAACTACAAGTCAAAGAAGATAGAACAGTGGAAAGGAAAGTGGGAAATCTACATTGAGCCCTCTAGTTGTAGTTTCTGCATTTATAGACAATTAAGTTGACATTAAACATGAAGTTTGGTGATGAATTTAGAACAAACCTCAGTTGCTAATGACCAGTGATTGAGGCTAAATGTTTAGGGATGTCATTTAGAAATAGGAGTCCAATTTAAAATGCAGTGAGCTACCACCTCAAAATTTTGTAGCCAGATGTCCAATATCCTTACAGTTGGGATCTGTAAGTGTATGACATTACACCCCTAGACAGCCCACATTCATTTATAACACCAAAGCCCCTTACTGCGTAATAGTTCTATTTCTCTTGTGACAGTGTTAGTAATACAAGTAATGTAACCCTTGCATTACTGGTTGTGTGGCATTCTGCATCCTTGCCGATCTACAGGCATCTTACCTGCTCAACTACTAAACATAACATGGCAGCTGATATGCCCTTTCACTTATTTTTGATGTTAGTTTTGATGCCAGTTCTTAAATGAGCATGGTACCAGTCACATAACAGAAGCATTCAGATAGTGGCCATAATGATGGTGGCTGAAACTGTGTCCTACATAATTTACAGTCATACATAAACATCAATGTAGATAAGGATGTTTGACCCGCCTAGCCTGCTCTTTCCTTACCTTCTGGATAAACTGCTGATTCTACAAAGACAGCAGCATATTTGATTTTTCCCTTTAACAATAATAATGCTTTATATTGTTTGCATGCATTCCTGATTGCTATTACTTTTCTGATACTACCAACTTCTAACATGTAGAACCTATAATAATAGTTTCTTATATCTCTCGAGTCTTTCGCCTCTCTTCAAATTGTGTTCTTGTTTTCTCATTTATATTTTTTATGAAGCAGTCTTCTTACTTCTGTTCTATAGATTCTGTTGCAGTACTTATCTGTTCTGTGTAACCCAAAGTAAAAGTTGTTGCATTACTAATACCAGGATTTTGCAAAGCAAGGGTAAATGGAGGCAAATCATGTGTTCATTTAACACATGTCAAGTAATCATTATTTTGTAGATGGGAGTCCATAAAGCAAATAAATTTGTTAAGAGTTATGCTTTGAATGAGAAATGAAATAGTATAGCAAAGTGTTTAAGGGGGTGGGCTGTAAAGCTGGATACCCAATTTCCATCAGGTCCCGTCTGCCTGTTGTGTGATGTTAAGCAAGTCATTTAACTGTTTTGTTTTCCTGGGTGTCCTTTGTAAAAATGAACAGGGTATTCGTTGTAACTGTATGACTCTCAAATGCAACAAAGTGCCCAACAACAGATAATCAAGATAGAGTTGATATTTGCAAAGTGCCAATGCACATACCGAACAGCAACAAATAAAAAATGCATACAGTAGGAGAAGAACTGAATGGCCAAAGCAACAAGCCAGAATTTATAGACCACTTTGTTAAGGAATGTGATTTCCTTCCATGGCATCTCAAATTTGGATACAAGAAAATCATTAATGGTTATCCCACTCAGTGGAAACAAAATCCCAGGAAATTAATATTTCCTAAAATAATTTTCAGTCAAAGATCCATTAAGTGGACAATATTGTTATCTGCTGTTCAGCTGGTGTATGTTTCATAGCTCACAATTCTTCCTGTACGAGTTCCTTGTCGGTGATCAGAGGGAATAAGGCAGTATAAGTCAATATTTTCTCTGCTGACATATACTGCTGCTTTAACTTAAGAATGCCAAATAATATGATTAAAAGACATGCTTAAATAAAAGGTTATTTACAAGCTCTTCTAATTAGCATTCTTTGCTTTATCATTTTACATTGTAGTGCAGCTAATGCATGCAAATGAAAAATTAATGGCGCATAAAAGCTCTGCTTTTTATACTGAAGAGTTTCTAGCACCAAAATAGACATGGCATTTTGATCATTTTAAAAGTATACTCCTTGCTTTTTATTTCTGAAATGCCATTCCTCTTTATGAAACATGAAATGATTTCACTAAAAGTATTCGCTGTAATGAGAAAAGTTATGGTTTACTTAAAAACAGGTGTTGCTAGCTTTTTTAGTCTACATGCTTTATCGTATGTGTGTTCACTTATTGTGTTGTGTGGTTCTATTATGATGTCTTACTTCTTGAATGGTTATTTATTGCACAAATTGATAATAATGTAGCAAGAGACTCCTGCATCTTGATTCAGGATGAGGTTTTATTGCTGTCTTTATGAGAGACAGAGAAATGCTAATGTTAACCTCAGCACAAAATATCATTCTGCACATCATCATCTGCATGATTTGAAACAGATTTTTAATAATAAAATAAGAAAACACTCACAATTTAACAAAAAAAAAAAAAAATAGTAACCTGCATCTGAAAATGTGTGAAAAGCTTCATATTATGTTGCCTGTTCATATGTATCTGATCTCACTCTGTAATTTAAGTTTGTATGAAGTGTAACTATTGACGAATGTAGGTTTATCTCTATTTATTTATTTTACATTTGTGGACCAGGTTTGTCTGACTGAGATAAATAGCCCTTTTTCAGGGAGGCCCGGGGAGAAAAGCTCCAACAAGCTTCACCAAGTTATACATATTAAACATTAACAGAAAACAGTTATACAGAAAAAAGAAAAATCTTGATTGTATGCAGTAATGGGTTCATAGGTATGTACTAGGCTAATGGCCCTGGAGCCTTTACAAGCCTAGCCCATAGGATTACCCTGGCATCATGCCACCCGACCTTAGTTCCCATTGCCTCGGTGGAGTAGAGCCACTGCAGTGATCCCTGGGGTGAATTTTCTATTTCCCATCCACTCATCAATATTTCTTTTGAGGAGGGCCAGTGAGGTACCCTGCTTGACATGTATGGAAAGTCTATTCCATAGCATGAGCAGTTTCTGGGTTATGAGCCTGTCCCTCCAGCATGTTCTGTTGATTGTGGGAATGAGGTTGAGGTCTCTGGAGCGTGTGGTGTGGAGAGATTGGAATTTCTTTAGATGTAGCATTTTTAACAGAGCTGGGTCAGACATGGCTTTGTAAGTCAAGCAGAGATCACCTCTAAGTAGGTGATATGAGACAGAGAATAGTTGGATTTTTTTAATCTGTCCATATAGGACAAGTGTTTAAGGCCTAGGATACTCTTGGTGAGGTACTTTTGCAGCCTCTCTAGTTGTTGCAGGTGTCTAGTGAGGTACATGCCAAATGGGGCATTGTACTTGATGACTGGTCTAATGAGGGAAGAGTAGAGGGAGACAATGACCTCTTTCTTCCTGGATGCAAAACCCTTAGTAATGAGATGTGCCACATAGAAGGACTTTCTGACCACAGTGGCAATGTGGTGGTCAAAAGAGATGTTGCTGTCAACCTGTGTTCCCAGATCTCTTATAACGCCTTCTGTGTTCAGTGGAGTACCATCGATGTGGTAATTCATGGGAACTGGGTTTTTCCCAAAGGGGATGACAACACATTTTTCTGGCATTGAGCTTAAGGCAATGGTTCTGATACCAGTCAATGGTATCAGTGAGGCCTTTCTGTAGGATGTCAACATCACTTGGGGAGTTAATAATAGCTCCCAACTTGCAATTATCCATGAATTTTGTCAGCAAGAGTCCCTTCGTATTGGCCTGAACTTCAGAGAAGTAGATACCAAACAGGAGAGGATCCAGGATGGAACCCTGTGGGACTCCACTGATGACTGGTCATTAGACTGACTTGGAGTCAGGTGCTTTTACACTGTGGGTTCTAGCTGTGAGCCAGTTTGCAACCCACCTAGTGATATAGGGGTTGATGCCTAGCTTAGTGAGTTTTTCTATGATTCCTGAGTGGGGAATGGTATCAAAGGCCTTGGCCAGATCAAGGTAGGCTGTCCTTCACAAAACCAAACTGTGTGGGTCCAGAGTTTGGAGATATATATATCCCTATATCCTTGTTTATTAGGTTCATGATGATGCTTTCCATAGCTTTGCATATCAGACTCATCAGACTAATGGGACGATAGTTCCCAGGGTGTGTAGTTGCTCCTCCTTTGTGGAAAGGGATGACTGTAACAGTGCACCATTTGGTAGGGACAAAGCATGAGGTGAGGCTGTGATTGAACAGGGCACACAGGTGAGGTGCCAGTTCAATCTGTAGTTCATGTAGAACACAGGCAGGGATAATGTCAGGTCCCATAGAAGCTGTATTCTTGGCCTTGGACAGTGCTGTTTTAACCTGTGCAGTAGTAATACTGGGTGCCTGGCAATCTACTGGTATTGTGATTGGTCCTTTGTGGGGGGAGAAAGGGGTAAAGTTGGCACTGAATCTGTTGGCTAGTATATTGGCAATATCTGTTGGCTCGGTATAGGCAGTACCATTGTGCAGTAGCTCAGAGCAAATCTGGGTGTTGCCATGGAGATTCTTTACATAACTATAGAAAGCCTTGTGGTTGTCATTACTATCTGCTGAAATTCTGTTTTCATAGCTAGCTTTAGAGGATTTGATGAGGGATCTCAACTTTTTGTTGAGGCTGATAAGGGAGTTTTTCCAGTCTTGGGACTTCACCTTATTCTGCATCAGTTTCTTCTTTCTGTTGTAGAGTTTGTTTATGGCAGGGAAACAGCAGATTGGCTTGCTTTTTTTGGAGGAGAGCGTCTTCGTTCTATTGCATATGGCAAGATCCATGCATTTGTGTACGTGTTTGTACAGTGCATTGGTGTATGCTTCAGTGGTCATGCAACTATTCTCCATTTGTATGGGTGCTGTGAAGTTAGCCACCACTGTTTTTAGGAGCCCAAAGTTAGCTTTGGAGAAGTTTTTCCATGGTTAGCTTTGCAGGGGGTGGGGTAGGGGGGTGGGAGGGATGTGCATTTCCAAGGTAATTAGTTTGTGGTCAGATCTAACCAGGGAGGAGTTGACTATTGGTGTAGAGCAACGGTCACCCATGTTAGTAATGACTAGGTCAAGGATGTTGCTACCTCTAGTAGGGGTAAGAACAAGCTGGTCCAGGACACTGGAATTAATGAATTCCAGGAAATGCTGGGCAGGTGTATTCGTACATGAGTAGTTTCCCAGTTAATGGAGGGGTAGTTGACGTTGTCCAGTATGAGAGTGTTAGGTTGGACCCTAATATTCTCCAGGGTGCTTAGGAACTCGGAGTGGGAGACTTGGGACATGGTTGGGGACTTATAGCAGGCTACAACTTGAATCGCTGTCTTACCCAATGTTAGCTGCACCTGAAGTATCTCTGATGTGTTATGTTGAGCTACCAGTCTGGAGGTGTGCACATCCTTTATGAATATGGAAACACCACTGCCTTTGGAGCTTCAGGCCAAGTTCTAGGGCCAAAAGGTGTGGAATGAGTTATAGCCTGGTAGTGCAGGGGTGCTTTCTGCTGCCTTGAACCAGGTCACTGTTACAGCACAAATGTTGATATTCTCCATTTTAAGGAGTGTTTTGAGTGAGTGCATTTTGAGATTTAGACTGCTAGTGTTGAGCAGCATGACCCTCAGATCGCATTTGTTTGTAGCAGTTATGGTGGTAATTTGGTCTTTGGAACACCACCTAAAAAATACTATAGGGGTGGCAAGAGCTTTGGCCAGTATCCAGAAGCCCAGGGGTGACAAAGGGAGGCCATCTCTAGCAAAGTATCGAGGTCTGTCAATCATGTCATCCCAGGCAGACAGATACTAGATCCCCTTAGAAAGACACCAGAAACTTAGTCAATTGTTGAAATGAATCATTTTCTGCTTGTGCTGTGGTATCACTCTGGGTGATGGTAGGATGCTACTCAGGGCTTGGGTCATATACATCTGGGCTACATAATCTGAGAGCTCCTCCATGTCTCTTTTCATGTAGTCCAGGGAGGTACATCTCAGGTCATTCACACCCAGACATACAATGACAGAGTCATATTTGTACCTATTGTTGAGGGACCTGAGTGTGTGCGTTATGTGGTGGATCCTGGCACCTGACAGGAAGCTGACTGTTACTTTCTCCTTATTCAACCTAGTGAGTGGGACATCAGTGTGCCTCACTATCAAGTCACTTATGACTAGTGTGTTGGGCATGCTGTTTTGCCTTAGGGGCTATGGTTGAGTGGCACATTGTGTTATGTGTCTCGTGACTAGTGTTGTGTTGTGTTGTGTTGGTTGAGTGTGTTTCTGCCTTGGAGGTCTCTGCTGTTTGGGTAGAATTTTATTGAGATCCTCCATGAAGGTGGGTCTGTGATTTGTGTTTTTATGTGAAGGTAGTGCTGGTGTGTGTTCTGGAAGGCTGTGTGTTTAATGTGGTGTGGTACAAGTGTTGACCTTCTTCTCTTGAGCAGCTATTCCAGTCTTGGCTAGAGAGTGTGTGGCTTCCAATTTGGATATATAGTGCATCTCTTGCAAGTCTGAGTGTTTGGAAGTAAAAGGAGAGGGTTGTCAGTGTACATGAGGCAGATGCTACATTGCCTCAGGATGCCCAAGTTCACCAGGTTAATAGGAGAAAGCACAGGGAACTGACCTTTGGATATGCCTGGAGGGGTGGGCATTAATAATAAGTACTGGAGCTGTTTCCTTGTAGAACGTTTAGTGCTGGTAGCACTTTTGTGTGCTACAATAATTTCTACAAGAAGTCTGGTAAAGTGCTAGAGTAATAAGCTAGTAAAAGTGCAGGAGAGAAGAGAACTAGCAGATCTAAGGGAAAAATTGAAGAGCAGACGTTGGCACCACTCAGAAGCTTAAAATCAGTCCTTGATGCAGCATATCTGTATCTGGACTAGACTAGTTACAGGAAAGGTGGGAAACAAGCACAAATGTGGGCTTTTAAACCAGAAAGCTGAAAGAGATGGAAAACTGCCCAAACGGCCAATAAACTATACTTTCTGGGCCAGAAACTACTCCTCTTGTGGTAGATAGGCTACCTAGTGCTTACCACTCCCACTGACAAGATAGAAGGCTTCCCTCCAACACAGAAATGCTTGGGGGGCTCAGAAGCTTACAAACAGTCCTGGATACAGCAAATCTGTATCTGGACTAGACTAGTTACAGGAAAGGCAGGAAAGGCAGGAAACAAGCTTAGAATTTTTTTTTACAGAAAAGCAGCTAAAACAGCACTAAAATCAATTCAAGTGCAGTGCAAGCTAGCACTCTTGAGTGTGCAGCAATATTAAAGCAAATACAGTTTAAATAAATGCAATTTATTCAAACTGTATTCTGAACTGAATTCAATTATTGTTTTATTCAACTCTGAGCAGTTAAAAAGTGCCAAAAATATACTTCTCAGCTGAGAAGCACACAGTCAAAATACAAGGATATTCTAGCAAAGCTTTTTTTTTAGTAAAGTGGAAAGGGAGAAAGGAGGAACATAAGATTGTTCAAGGTTAAGAACCTAAGTGTGCTGGCCTTCTCAAATGTTCTCTCTGTATTAGGTAGAATGAGCTAATGACACTAGACTAATGGACTAATAGATTAATGAATAAATCAGTAAATAAAAATATCACAAAAATTGGCTGAAGGCATACAGTACATATTTATATCACAAAAATTTACAGAAGACATAGCCATTGTCAGAGAAGGGTAAAGACCATGCAATTTTCAGAGCACTATTATAGTAAGGAGTTTATGAGATAGTGAAAGGACAGTTGGTGAAATTTTGAGTTGAAACTATATTTATGGTGGATAAATACAGTGCCAAGTCCATTGAGTTTGCAGGTATTCCCTGGTGACAGCCTTACCTTTTTTCAGTTGCTTAAGAGACCTAATTTCAAGTGGGAGGCTGTTCCAAGCCTTGGTGGAGTTATAGCTTTGGAGATTACATCCAAACTTAGTTTCTGATTTGTGAGTTAATAGAAGGTCTTGGTTGGAGCTCCGGAGAGGTCTAGCAGGTGAATAGTGGGAGATGAGAGTTGAAAGAGTAGGGCAGTAGGAAGGTTGGTAGAGGATGTGGTGAATGATCTGGAGCTGAGAGAGAAGGAGCTGTTGAGGTAATTTGAGCCAGTTTAGCTGTTTCTGTGAGAAGCAGGGATGGGACTTGTAGGTTTTCTGGGCAGCAAATCTATCTTATTGTAGGTTGATTCAAGTTTGGCTAGGAGTGTCGAGTTAAGACTAGTGAAACTTTGAGAACTGTACAGTAGACTGGGTAGTAAGTAAGCATGAGAGAGAGTTACCTTAGCTTCCCTGTGAGAAATTTTTTGTTGTGGTGCAGGAGACCTACTTTCTGATGAGTTTTCCTGATACAGTTGTTGATATGCAAGTCAAATTTGAGCAGGTCATCAATAAAAACACCTAATAGCTTTGTGTTAGATCCAACCTCAATTAAGGTGTTATTTAGGGACCGTATTGGGAAGGAAGATTTGATATGGTTAAGGGGTTTAGGTAAGAAAATTAGTAGCTTAGTTTTTTGGGGGTTAAGGATTAGTTGTTTTTAGAGAGACAGTTTTCAACTGAGTTGAAGGTAGACTGTGTGGCAGAGATGAGTTCAGAGGGAGAGTCAGCAATAGTGATGACTGTTGAGTCATCAGCATATTGTACTAGAGATGAGAAAGGACATGAGGAGAATTGGTAAAGATGTTAAAAAGTAGGGGCACAAGGGTGGATCCTTGTGGGACACCCATTTTAACTGGGACAGGAGGAGTGCGAGCAGAGTGCCATTTCATTGTTTGAAACTGGTCAGAAAGGTAGCTGGCAAACCATGCAATAGTAGCAGGGGATAAGTTAAGATTAGTTTGTTTGTGCAGTAGAAGAGGGTGAGAGACGGTGTCAAAAGCCTTAGAGATGTCTAAGAATAGGCAGGAGATAAGTTTGTTGTCCTCTCTGGCTAGGGAAATAGAATTAAGGAAGCATAGTAGGGCAATGATAGTGCTATGCTTGGGCCTGAAACCGTGTTGAGTAGGTGTGAGCAGATTTTCTTGGAGTAAGTAGTGCATGACTAGTTTATGAATACATTTTTTGAGAATTTTGGAGAGAGGTGACAGGATAACGATAGGTCTGAATATGATGATATCAGCGGAGTTAACTCCTTATGTATAGGTAAGGTATAGAATTGTTTCCAGATAGAAGGAACTTTAGACTCAGAGACAGAGCAATTTATTAAGATAGAGACAAGGGAGAGCAAGAGCGTTGGCAGCTAGTTGAAGAAACAGAGAGGGAATGTTGTCTACAGATGCTGAGCAAGGTTTTAATTTGGAGAGCAGGGATTTGATGTAGCTGGTGGGTATAGGTTTAAGGGTGAATTTATTTGCAGAGTTTATATTGGGAGCAGATTCTATGTAATTAGGACTATTGTTTGGGTGGAAGGGTTGGGGTTAGGGTTCAGCAATTTGGATATGGTGTTGAATGTGGAGGCGGTTTCTTCTGGAGTCTTATCTGGATAAGGATTAGGGGAGTACCAGGGTGTAATATTTGATTTATTGAGTTCTAGAATTTTTTGGATTAGAGCTCAGGGCTGAGGGTGGGGGGAAGTTGTCATAGAAGTCTTTCTTGTCTTTATTAATGTGTTTTTTGGTCTGATTTCTAAGTTTTTTAAAGTTTTGCAAGTCTGCTGGGAGCTTTGTTTTTGTTCATGTTTTCCATGCTTTGTCTCTATATTTTATTAGGGTATGGGTGGTATTGGATAGCCAAGGAGAAGAATTGGACTTTACATGGACAGTACAAAGAGGAGCTAGCGAGTTAAGAATATTAAGGAAGGTGGAGTTAAAAGACTGGACTGCATCACCTAGGGGTAGTTGATTGAGGAAATTCCTGTTTACTTCAGAGAGGAGGGATTTGAAGGCTTCAGGGTGGAAGTTAATTAACTTTCAGCATGTTATGAACCTATGTGGTTTGGCGTGGTGGGGTGAGTATCTAAGCACTTTTGTAGGGGAGTGATCACTAAGGGAGTTAAAAGATTTGGAGTCGTGGTACTTGGAGGGATTGGAAACTAGCATCCAGTCTATAAGAGTACTAGTAGCTTGTGACATGTTGGTGTGTGCGGGATCACAGATAAGTTGTGTAAACCATACAAATACAAATAGCTTTATTAGTCTACATGCTTTATCTATTTCAAACAGTTGTTCAGGTGCTTGTCTATGAATGTGTTTTGTGGAACTTTACTAATTGTTCAATCCTGTTCTATGTACATGCTTTTTTGGAGCTTTTCTTCCCAAGTCTCCACTGAAAATGGGCTCTTAATGGCCCAGTGGACTATTCCGGTAAACAAATGCCAATAAATTAATCAATAAGTAATAAAATTGATAACATTCTAGCAGAGGACATCAGCTCTCTGAATGCATCAGTTTAGCCAGTGAAATGGTTGTATGTGGTTGTTGGATATAAAGGTATTGACTGTATATGCAAAGTATTCTGTTCTTTAACATTCCTCATTTATGTACTTTTTAGAAGACTGCTGGTATTGTTTTCTTCGCAATACTGACATACTGAAATTTTTTTTTTGTCTTTGTTTTGTATATAGAGGTGGGCTAAACATATAATGATGTTCTCAGTAAACACCGACTGTGAATGAAGAGAAATAAAATAAACTTCTTCACTTTTTCAGGAGCAAAACTTCAGACTAGTTACTTATATACTGTTCTTTGATGTAAGGCTAGGAAGAGCAGATTAGCATAACTTAGCATCAATAGCATTGTGTGTTAAGGTAGGGATTCAGAGATAGCTGAAATTAGCCCATTAACATCACTGTTATGCTAAGAGTCCCATATTAGCTTGATTTAGGGATGTCTTCTTGTGAGAGACTGCACTAAGACAAGCATCAGTGTAATCTGGAATTTATAGATTAGGACACTGGACTTTAACATAAGCATACTGAAGGAAGACAAAATACTTGTAATGTACCCCAAAACTAGTTTTAAAACCCACAGTAGATGGTAGCTAAGAGGACATAGAGGAAGTAGTGTATGTTGGTTTCGGATCACACTGTAAAGACATGATGCTGTCACGTTCAGCTATGGATGCAGGGCACTCTACGGGCATTGTGTACATAAGATAGGATCTGCCACACAGGACATGATAGCCCATGATCTAGTGTGAGGCATGATAGCACCAACTGGGGGTATGTTTGCAGATGATTATGGGGGTTGAATACACTTATCTAGGAAATGGTGAATGATGGCATAGCCATTCATGCAGATCCTATTGGAAACGAGGATTGCTACAGTGAAAGGAACAAGTAAGTTGCCGGTATATGAGTTTTTGGAAGGCAGCATACAGTTCTATGGGATATCTGCAGAGACAGACATATAGGCACATTCCTGCATGTGTAACCCACAGGAGACTGAGATGTTACTGTAGACTCTCTGTGCACACATCATGCACATTCTGACCAAAGGTAATGTGGACAAGGTTTTGTGTGTGGCCATAATGATAGTCTGTATCAGACAAATGGAAGGGTAACCAGTATGGTACTGCTTGCCAAGAACAAGGCATGCTGCATTACTAAGGACATATTCACCACAGGATTTCGAACACCAGTGCAGAAGCAGCTGATAGTGGTGACCCATTGTCTCTTTCTTGAGATGGGGACCAGGTACTGATACCCTTCGGTGGCTTGGATGTGAGACTTATGCTGGTCATGGCTGAATGAGTGTTTCTAGAGGCTGTATCAGGTTAGTATTAGCTTCTGCACTGTCATATTGTATAGTACACTGTATGTAATGCAAGACTTATTTGTTAGGAGTTTTCTGCATATCTGTCCTCCAGGTATCTTCAGTCTGCAAGTGTTGCACCTTGCAATACAAGTCATAAACTTATCAGTATGGTATTTATAAATTATGTCACCAGCCAGTATGCTTGCCACTACAGCAGGTCTAGGCATTTATTTTAGACCTGCCACAAGCATTTTGTTTTTTATATTTTCACAAATTCTACCGATGGCGAGACCAACACAATGGGACAGCACACGCTTGATGTCAGCAGTTCACCTGTAGCTGATATTGGTAACTTGTCCATGGCACAGTGTGATGACACAGTGTCACTGGCAACAATAATAGTGGATGGCTCACACATGAGCAACTTGTGAAGGGATGGGTGAAACAGAAGCCTTACAACATCCTTTGATTATATACCCCTCACAAACTACAGAGAAGTCCTCAACCCAAATGATATTTGTAGGCTGCACTGTCTTTGACGTGTGTGCTGCTCACAGGGAAGTGATGTAGAGTTTTGTGGGATTGCTGTACCTCCAGACCCATCTTTGACTTGGGTGCAACACTTGGCATTAAGCAACAGAAGTATGGTTCAGTGATTCGGCTACACATTGCTGCTACCAATGTCATTGTAGAGATGGTGAGTCCACCTTTGTGACCTGTGGAATGACAGCCACCATCTTCATATTGACATGGAATATAGGCACAAGGAGCAGATGGTGTTGCTCAGGTCACTGGTGGTTAAAACTGCATTCATCAGTGCATCCTTAAGGCAAATTGTGACCATCATTCAGTCTTCCTCCTTAGGCCCTGCTCTCCATGAATGTGGAACAATCAAGATATTAGATTACTGGTCACAGGCCAGGCATATGCAGTTGACAAAGACCATTCCTGACTCAGATGCATTTGGTCATAAAGTTACCGCATCTGGTCATAGTTACCACACCTGGCCACGGCGAATTTTGTGTATATGGTGACCAGCACTTTGTGGGCTCCATCCATGGGACACCTCATCAGGCTGCATGCTCCTGCTCCTGTAGTTCTATACCACTAATTTTTCCCTATAGACAGCAAAAGAGCCACATTTACTTTTGATAATTATCTGGGTTGTAGGCGTCATACATCCATTTCCCCCAACTATGGGATACCCCATTAGGATGCATGCAGATGGTTGCATTTTTCTCTACTATCTTTGTCACATACTGCATCAAGCCCCAAGACCTCAGGCCAACTTAGGACTCATTGCCAAAGTCTGCAGCTTGGCATCTACAATCTGCTGCTGGAGGATGTTATGCCTGACTGCTGACAATGTACTTCCAGACTGTGGCAACCACACCCATGTTCCATGACCATTGCTAATGCAGTACATTGCTGTCACCTATTATTGTGTCCCTTTACCTGCACAAATGATGCTGACTGAGCTCTGACCACCTCCTACCCTGTGTGGATATGACAGTGTCTAATACATATTATGGCCAGTTCATGCTTGAAGAGCATGGGTTTGATAGTGCATGTGTCATTTTATTTTATATTATTTGTAACATGGCTCACAGTTGTGGATAAGACACCACCTCTTTGACTGTGCTACAGTTTATTGTACCTGCCTCTGCCTCTCATGGGGTCCTGTTCCTCTTTTGAATACAAGCCCTGTTCTTTTTCTTCTGTGATTTTTCATGGTGTTGCAGCTGATTTTGCACATCTATGTTATGCAACATGGTGAAACTACAAATATTTGGCTGTAGGCATCAGGGGAATACAGCATTTCCTCACTGGATGCATAAAGGCAGTGGTAACATTCTACAAAAACACATTCCACCATGTCTTCTGTTTCTGCATGCACAGTGTTTTATGTCACCTCTGCCATGGCATGGGATTGTAGATGGGGTTCATCTTTCACAAGTTCATTGCACATCTGCCATCCTCGCAACACACAATTGATGTCTGTGAAATTAAAGGAGTCATCATCTGATGGCTGCTGAAAGGTCCCTGTGGCTAGGATGGCTAAAGCAAACAGAAAATTTAGTGTCTACTGGGAAAGGAAATTCATGTATCTCTCTTCATATGGGTGATATAATTCATCAACCTCTCATAGGCTATCACTTTCTACGTGGGATCAACCCACAATCTCTGGTCAGCTAAGTGATTGTAGGATAGGTATGCAGTACTGACTCTGTTGGCATGGAAGGCTACAAAGTGCAACATTACATTTACTGACTTCAAGAACACTAAAATGTGTTTCTCTGCTATAGCTACTGCTGTCATAAACATTGTAGCAATACTGTACATCAGTAATTCCTGGTGTTCAGAATAAGAAAACACTCTATTGCAGATCACCTGTTCTGTAAACCTTTTAATCACTTGATCATGTTTTCTGACATAATTTGCATAGTCACACTCCCTCATCTGCATAAAGAACCCCATTTCATATGTGACCAACTGTATGTGCTGCATACCACTCTGTTTACCCTAGCATGGTCATGCTATTTGTGTCTCTGAAACACCTCCTTCCTCTGCATTATTACTTTCCCACACTTTTTTGCAGTGCTATACAGTAATCGTCTGTAAATAGCAGCCTAGGACTTACTTTTATTTGCTAGATTCTAGTAACAAAAAGTACATGTAATCTGGTTTACTACTTGCCGTTTTAGACTATTAAAAATGTTTTGTTAAGTCTGCATTGACTTCCTCTGTGTGTGACTTTTACTGCAGTATCCCTTCACAGAGAGACTTCCTTTGTTGCAGTATTGATTCCACTTGCTTTATGGCACTTTTGTAACTATGTTTCAACTTTCTGGCAATGACTGCATCCTTTTCTGCTTTGGCTTTGACTTGTGTATCTCAGAGTCTGTGTAGTTTAAACATTCCAAGGAATAATCTTTGTGTGTATTATTAAAGTTGCATACATGATGATGAATAGCATTTAACAATTGAAAAACTCTAGTAGATTACTCTTTATAGCCAGGTGGCACAGTGGTGCAGTGGTTAGTGTTCTCAACTGACAGCAAGAGGGTCTTTGGTTCGATTCTTGGCTGGGGTGCCTTTCGTTGCAGAGTCCTCATGTTTTCCCTCTTGCTTGTCTTGTGTATTCAAATTAGATGATGAGACTTGGGTGTTTAAGATGTTTATTACACACAAACACATCAAGATGCATGACTGGAACATAAAGCTTAAATGAACTAGCTGACTGACTGCTATACACATACATGTTTTCACTCTGGCTGCTCACACAAAATGGCACTCTGCTTGCATGTCCCCAGTACTTATATGCATGTGCTCATGAACTATAGTGGCTTTAAAGGTACAACAAACACACTGTGATCTACATCTTCCCTCATTGATAATTTTGTCATTCAAATGAAAAATGGCAATCAAATACACACAAGAAGTATATAAACACACAAACAATAGCAATCATGTCCAGGTTGCCCTGTATCTAGGATTAGGTCTTGAGATACGACCTGACCTCATTATATAATAATCAGTATTGGGTTTAGCAAAATGGACAGTTAATGAAAAATGCTCTTCATTTGGAACAGGAACAGAAGATGAATTGATCTCTGGAACAGGAACCATCGATAGCATATTCTGAGAATTCGAGTCTCATTTACAGACAAGATGCTGTAACACTGGCTCAGACACCGGCAATAAATGTTTCTGATTCCACCTAAATTCCATTCCTTGTGACTCAATGATGTACAATCTCAGATGTTCATCGTGTTTCACTGTTGCAGACGACATTTTGTAGTTAAAGCGCCTACCGAAGTAATGAAAAGCAAAATCGTACCTGCATTTAATTGTACGTTGATTGAATCTAGCACAAAACTGACAACTAGCTACGTCGTGGTCAGGGCCTAAGCAAGGAATACAGTAAAAATGAAAATCCTTATGAGGTATTTGCTTCCCACATGAAATACAATTATTAACTTTTTCTGACATCGGAGTGGAGCAAGAAAAACGTTTCCCCAACGGGGTACTTAGCTTTGAGTGGAGAATAAAGTCTTCAGACTGAAGTATATCAGGAAAAAATTGTCAGGAGTCAGCCGACCGGCACTTGCGAACTGCTATCACCGCACGGCAAGAAAGACTGGAGAAGATGGCGCCGACTGTCAGCTTTGTACTCCTGGCGCTTTGACGTCAAGGAGCATGGTTGAACAGCTGACGCCGGACCCAGACTTTGGGATTCTGGCCGACCGAGGGCTGCCTGCCAGCAGGGGAGAACCCTACAGTCATGACTGCAACAGTGAAGACACTCAGACATCTACATTTATGGTAGGTGTACACAACTGTACTTTCCACACAGATGTTTCACAAGTCCTACTTGATCAAAAACTTTTGCTCTCTGCATCTTCACTATCTCTCCTTTTTTTAATGGTTTGAGAGGTTTGCTGGTTTTGTCATAATGGAATTTCTATGACAAATGCTTTTTCATGAGTTGAGTTTTTACTGCTTTGTTGTTTTTAGCACTTGGAATCCTCAAATTCTTACTGATTGATAGTGTAGTTCTGGTTTGTCTCCACAGCAATCTCTGAGCAGGTGAACCAAAAAAATTGTCTCGAGGGATGTTTCTGAGGTTAACCAAACTGGGAAAAATATCAGTTTTGTCTCTTCTGGATTTTTCCAACAACTGTTTCACACTTTGAACTGCATGTTGAACCAAGTCATTAGGATATTCAGGACTACTAGTAACATGAACAAAGTCCCATGGCTCTGCAAATCTTTTGAACTACTAACTTGTTAACTGTCCACCATTGTCTGAAACTACTTTGTGCGGACTACCACAGACAGAAAAATGTCTTTTCAATTTCATAATGACAGTACTGGAAGTTAGGTTAGGAAGCAAGTCAATCTCAAACCAATTTGAATAAGAGTCTACTAATACCAAATAATGTTGACCATTCTATTTGAAAATATCTCTGGCTGTTGGTGACCAAGGTAGTTCAGGAATCTGGTTCAGCTGAAGTGGTTTGTTTTGTTGCTGTGGTTTAGTACTTTTACAAAATGAACAAGCTGAGATTTCCTTCTCAATATCTTTCAACATAGAAGGCCAAAAATACTAGTCCTCTTGCCCTTTTTTTGGTAGAATCAGTTCCTGGGTCACCTCAATACAAGATTTTAATATACTCTTGTTGCAAAGATTTTGGAATTACCACTTTTGGACCTTTCATGATGATACTATTTCCATCAAACTCTTGTCTCAAGGAAAATACAGCTGCATATCTAGTGGTAAACAAAACTGTTTTGCTGGCCATCTGTGCCTGATAAAATGGTTCAGCTTCTGGAGAACTGAATCAGAAGCTGTGTGATTTCTAAGCTCATCAAGACACGTGGACGAAAAATTTCTCACTTCCATAACTTCAAAATTAGCTTTTTCATTGTCATGCTGGTAATTGGTTTGCTTGGGTAATCTGAATAAAGTATCAGCAAGCTAAATATATTTGCCTTTTCTGTAAATCATATTGAAATTATAATTTTGCAGTTTTAACATCAGGCATTGCAATCTAGCTGGAGCTGTGTGCATTGGTTTTCTCAAAATAGTAACCAGAGGTTGGCAGTCACTTTCAGTCTGGATAGGTTGGCCATAAATATAATCATTGAACTTTGAACATGAAAACAATATTGCCAAAAGCTCTTTTTTCAATTTGGGCATACTGCATCTCAGTTTGAGTTAGAGTTCTAGATACATTGACTACTGGTCTGCCCTGTTGAAGAATTACTGCACTGAGACCATATTTTGAAGTATCACAGGAAAGATTAACAGGCTTGTGAACATCATAATATCTCAAATTGGGTGGACTGGCAATTTTCTGTTTCAGGACATCAAATGCTGTCTGATGGTGTTCCAACCAGGATCAAGTTCCATTTTTGCATGTCAGCTCTTGTAGTAGTGCTGAAAGCTAACTTAAATCAGGAATGAATTTGCCTAAATAGCTGACCATGCTAAGAAAACATTGTAAAGATGTGGCATTGTCTGGAGCTGGCATCTCAAGAATTGTAGCTTGCTTGGACGGATCTAGTTGCAAACCTGAACTGGTAAATAAATGACCCACATAAGTAACTTATTTTAGACTGAATTTACATTTCTGAGGATTTAGTTTGATTCATGAGCATGATCTAGAACTTTTCTGAGATTTCTATCATGTTCATCTTCACCATTGTCTCCTACAAGAATATCTACTATAAAAACACATGGATAACCAGAAAAAAATGTACTCCATCACACATTGGAAGACTTTACTGGCAAAATCTATCCCAAATGGCATTCTCAAAAATCTGCACCTTCCAAATTGTGTACTGAAAGTGGTTATTCAAGGAAGCTTTTCGATCAAGTAAAATCTGCCAAAATTAGCTTTTTGCATCTAAGACAGAAAAAACAGTGGCATTTGGCATGGGAACAGCAAATTCTTCAGCTGTATGCATTGGATGATGAAATCATTTCAGTGCTTTGTTCAAATCTCTTGGATCCATACATATTCAAATGTCATCTGAGCTTTTCTTATGAGCTACTAACATGGAGGATACCCATTCAGTAAGATCTTCTACGTGAAAAATTACTCCTAAATGTGCCGTTCTGTCTAGCTCTGCTTTTACTTTGCCGTGCATTGCTACTGGAACCTTCCATGCTGGTCTGACAGCTGTGCTTACCTAATGGTCTAACTTCATGGAGTACAAAACTAGGAGTTTGCTAAGCCCATCTTTAAACATATCTGCATATTCAGAAAAAATATTCTGTGTGAAACCTTTGATGTTTACATGGTGGACTTCCTTATTAAATGAAATCTGTCCCATTTTCAAACTATCTTTGAGGCCTAATAATGACTGCAACGTGTCTTTTGACTATGTAAAACTGCAAGTCATGGCTGCTCCCAGCAGAAATAGCATGGAGACACTACTGAGCCTTCAGTTTGAATCTCTTCACCACCTAAACAACAAGCTTTGCATACTTTGCCAAATCAAGTTTTTTACCAGCTTTTACCTTAGCAAATATTTCTGCTGACATAACATTGTACTTTGTACCAGTATAAGCTTTGAGCTCTGCAGGTCTCCCATTAATCAGTAAAGTACTAAATACTTTACTCTTTGCCAACAAATCTACTACAATGACCTTTTCCTCAAGCACAGAGACACACTATGAACATAGAAAAATAAGGTTGCAGCTTTCTACTTGATCAACTTGCTTCTTGGAATGCTCTCTCTTAATAAAAGAATGTGCCACTTTAGATTTACAAAGCTTTCTGAAATTATTCCACTTTTTACATATGTGGCATTGCTGACCAAAAGCTAAGCACTTTTCTCATTTAGGTTCGTGATTGCCTCCACAATTACGACAGTTAACTATGAGGTTTACCATGGGTTTTCCTGCGTGTGCCCTGGGTTTTACAAAAAGCTGCCCAGAGTTTCATTGTGGCAGTCATACCCTTTGGCCTATGCCTCTTAACCTTGTGCTGCACAATATCAACATTTGTGCTGGAAGAAGCTGCAAGCATGCTCTTCTCATTCATAAGCATATTCGTGTGCTTTTCTGTAAGCTCATGTATCTGACAAATCTCTATGGATTTGCTTAAAGTTAAATCACTGGCTCAAAGCAAAATCTTTCTCACTGCATCGTTATTAACAACACACGCAAGCTTGTCTTTTATTAGCTCATCTCTCAGATCACCAAATCTGCACATGTTTGCCTTGTTTCTCAAGTCACTTATATACGCTGCAAAAGTTTTACCAAGGCTTTGATGTCTTGTGTAAAATATGTGCCTTTCCATTATAAAATTCATTTGAGGATTGCATATTTCTCTAAACTAACATTTTAAGCACTCAGGATCTTCCTACATTTCAGTCTGCACCACAACATGGCAGTTTTCACCCTCCTCTGCATAAACAGCAGGTGTCTACACAAATGAATGTTCTCTCTCAATGGCTTATGATCCAGCTAAATTGTGCAGAATAAATGCTTTTGTGCATACATTTTTATCAGAAAAAGCAGCCTGTATGAAAATTGATATTCTTCCTCGAACACACTCCAATTTTCAGCAATATTATTATCAAACATAAGCCGAACAGGTCTGTGAAATCCCTCTGCCATGCCAAATAAGTGTCAAACACATTCCAGGTACTTGTAATTATATTCATCTGCACAGCATAAGTGTCAAACACATACCAGGTACTTGTAATTATATTCAACTGCACAACAGACTCTGTGAAATAACTGCACTCTTTGAATAGACTGTACTGTAATACTGCACACACTGCCAACACTTTACACACTTCAAATACTTTGAATAGCTTTAGTTAATGTGAAAAAGTAGTAAATTCCGAAAAATAGTTGTTTTCTCTTTTTCGAACATTTTATATGATTTGGATATTATTTCAAATGTTTTCATAATTATTTCAAGTACTTTTTTCGATATGTCGCAATGTTGAACATTTTGTTTATTCAGTAATTGGTTTGGAATGCTTCGCTTTATATTTATTGAGGGAAAAATCATTTAAATGAGTTTAAGAACCTGGAAATATTTTCTGACTTGTTTGAGTTGTTTGCGAGTCATTTGAGCCACTCTTATATATTCCTCCATTACTGTGTGCCTCATGGTTTTAAGAAATTTTGACTTCAAATCACATTCTGACACCATGTCACTCGTCTTGTGTATTCAAATAAGATGATGAGGCTTGGATGTCCGCTCAAGATATTTATTACACACACACACACCAGGATGGATGACTGAAATATACAACTTAAATGACATACATACATGCTTTCACTCCAGCTGCTTTCACAAAATGACACTGTGCTTGCACATGCTCAGTACTTTTTATGCACTTGACCATGAACTATAGTGGCTTTAAAGGTACAACACGCATGTTATGATCTACACTCCCTGTGTTCGAGTGGGTTTCCTCAGGGTGTTCCTGTTTCCTCCCACATTGTCAAGACATGTTGCAGGTGGATAAGACATTCTAAATTGGCCTTAGGTGTGAGTGTGTGCATGAGTGTGCTTTCTGAACAAGGTTGGTCAATGGGCTGGCAACTCGACAATGTATAACTCCACTGCCACTTGTTCTGCAGACTGATGATCCACCATGGTGATCCTCAATGGGTATAGCTGAAAGGAGAATAAAATGACTAGTCACAGATAATAATTAAACTAAAGCAGGCAGCAGCACAAGACCTATAAAAACCTATTACATTTTGTCTGTTTTTAGCAACTAAAAATTGAAACCTAGAAAGAATTTTAAATAGAACATAAGAAATTGTCAAAACAAAATTTGGTTGATCATAGATCCACATGAAGAGTCCTACTTGTTGCAGTGGGTTGTGGCATTGGGTGCTCAACTGATGATTGAGGAGTTTGATTCTGATTGATAGTGGTATGGAGAACCAGTGCCTTTTATTATATTGCAAGATAGGGATATGATCTCAAGCAGTCTAGAATTGTCCCAGTATTAGGAGATGTTTTAGTAGGTGGGAGTCCCACAGTACCAGGGCAGGGCTGGAGTCTGGTCATCATTAGCTTTCACCTCCTTGCAGTGCTAAAAAAAAAATGAAGACAATTTTGCTTCAGACTAATTCTAATGATCTATTATGAATGCTAGATGCTAAAAGTTGTGCCAACATTATGTTGTAATTTTTTATCCAAATTGCCACTTCAAAGTTTCTATAAACTCCTAACATCTGATTACTATCCATACTATATAGGGATCCCGGAAGTTTTCCACCACTGTTTAGGAGGTTATATTGCCCACGTTGAGAACCACTGATTTAAGCAAAAGTAACTCGCATTTAAGTTACTCATTTCTAAAAAAAAAAGTAATATATTGCAGTTACTAGTTACTGTTTTGGAGAAAGTAACTAGTTATATTGCTAGTTAATAGAAATTGTAATATGTTACATATGGTAATATATTACTCCCATTACTGCAAAGGATTGTCAGCTAGAAAGAGTTAATGTCCTCAAACATTTAGGTATTACCATTAACCAAGGACAAAAATTTGGAGAACATGTAAAATGTGTACTCAAAACAAATAAAAAGCTAGGAGTGCTACACAGAATGGTGTCTTTCTTTACAGATCGAGCTTGAATCATTCTAACATTTGTCTACATATTTCCAGGTTTATGCATCTATTACTCATGGTATCCTTCTGTCCTCTCAAGTTTCAAAACTTGTAAAAGGTAATAAATATATCTTCAAATTTTCTAAATCTTCATTGAAAATCTCCCTAGTGTGCATCATTGGATTCAACTAATATCTCATCTGAAAGCAAGTTGGAAGAGCCCACATTGTAAAACCAAAGTGTCCTGCTGTATAATCACATGATGCACTTTGTCCCACTACCTTCAGCCAAAATAAATACATTTAACTTAGTCTGTATGAACAAAGGCAACCTTGAAGATTCAGCCTTTTTAAGGTGGTATCAAAAATTGGAAAAGTATTGCTTCTACAGTATAAATCAAAATGCCTCACAGCAGTATCCTATCTATTGTTAGTTGGGAATATAGCTAAACATGGATGTCACATACACTATGATATTGACTTCCATTGTGTTTATGTATGTATTATGCCTTAGTATGGTCCTGTCTATTGTTAGTTGGGAATGTAGCTAACATGGATGTCACGTATGCTGCGATACTGACTTCCATTGTGTTTATGTATTATGCCTTAGTATGGTTTATTTCTTGTCCCTTGCTAAATGATAGAATTTAAAAATGACTAAGCAATGCTGTTATATCAACTGATATTATACAGAATTATAACACTGACCATACAAGTTTAATTGTAGTTTAAAATATCAAACAAAAAATCTTAGATAAATTCTTACAAATGTTTGTGGAACACAAGCACAGTATTACCCCTATTATAGATTGCTTCTCATCCATAATTAAAAGGAAAATAATACTAAAAGTTGTTTAGCCAGATTATATACTATGGTTTTAATTAATCGTCACAAACATCAAGCCAAAACATTGAAACTACTCAGAGCAATGTGATTTACATGAAGCAAATGACAAGAAAACTGATTTTAAGATTAGTTAGTCAAATGTTTGTTATTTTTTTGAAAAGTTTTACATGGAAATATACCTTAAGAATTATTACATTTAAATTAGTCCTCATATACAAAGGCAACCATGGAGACTCAGCCTTTCCAAAGTAGGAACAAAACTGTCAAATACGTTTCCATATTGTACCAGGGAAAAGTGCTTGTAGAGTGGAAATTAATGCACGTGAGTGTGTGCACAAACACACACACACACACACACACACACACACACACACACACACACACACACACACACACACACACACACACACACATATGCAAGCAGTGCTGAAATGTTTATTATAAATGAAAGTCTTGACATTATTACCTACTCTCATAAAAACATGAATTTGACCATTTCTCATGCCAAGGACAGTATTTAGTGAACTCAACATTTGACATGGAGAATGGTACCCATATATGTCTGTGTGTGTGTGTTGGGGGCATAATGTATAGATTTTTTTTTCAACCAATATCATCGTATAAAGAGAACATAAAGGCTCCCATTCCTTAACAAGTTAAAATCCTTTATAAAACTGGGTGGCATTTTTCCAGTACACGTAAGTATAACCCCCAAAAATAATGGTTATAATTTTTACAGCAGGTGCTTGAGAATATAATGGAATAGTCTGTATGGATATGGGGAATATCAAACTACCACCTTTTGGCCCGTGTATTTTTCCAGAACGCCTAACATTGGTAAGAATGAAGTAAGAGTGGTAGAATATGCTGACCTAGGCAATAAATTCTCTTGCACAGAAAGTCTGAAGTAATGCTTCAAGGATAACCAATTATATTTTTAGGCGTGTTTCTTCTGAGAAATCATTGGTGCTACTTCCATTACCTAAATCTTTATTTATATTGAAACTAAAATCAAAACTTTAAGTTATCGTTATAAGCTAAGCAATTGAAACCTCTGTTATCTGTTATACAGGAGATCTGAAAGAATGAAGTCTGAAACTCAAATGTCTGCCATTATTTTGTAACTTCAATCCTCAGTGATTTTCCAGAAACCCATAAATTTTATGAGGATCAGACCAAAAATATGAGGGAACTCTATGGGTATTTTGTAAAAATCTGGACAGTTGGGAGATATAAGAACAATAGTGCCTGGGACTCATTGAAAGAGGTGATATCTTAAGCTTGGTGAAAGAATTGGTGACTGGTGCTTATGTAAATTGAAGAAAACTTAAAGTCGAATTGTTTCATATTTGTCCTTTTAACATGGCAAGACTCATGTAGGCAAACATTCTTATTTCCATATGTGAGCCTACCTATCAACTGTCCATATTTGCGTAGAATGTCCAGATTTTTCCTCATATTTTTGGTCTGTTCCTCATAATTTTTTTGGTTTTTCTGTCAAATGATTTGCAAATCATTGAAGATGGAAGTCAGAAAATAATGACAGGCATTTGAGTTTCAGATTTCATACCCTTCAGAAAATTCATGCTAATGGAAAACTTGATACTCTATCAACTTTTTAAGCTTATAAGAGCAATATTTAAAAAGTGTCCCTATTTTTGGGCCTTTGTGTCCCCATTATTTATAGCTTTGTCCAGATTTTTTGCTGTAAGAGGTTGAGAGGTATGTACATGAGCTATGAATTTAGTTCTTGTTAAATGCTTTCCTGTACTTCATATACTGTCCTTGGAATAGAACTTCGGTCTAAGGATGTGTCTCATTTTTGGAATGTGTTGCCTCACCACACTAGGACCTACTGTCAGACAATAACTATACAGAACTTTTCTCTTCAAATTTTAGGTTAGCCATATAAGGTAAATGAAATTATGTGGCAGGAAAACACTACAGCAATTATCAGTTAGCAGCATCCTGTATTTTTCACCCTTTTTAATATAAACACTCAGTACTGACAACGCTTAGGCTGCTAGAGATTTTGGACCTCCATGTGTAAAAGAAGGCCTAGCAATGTGAAAAGCAGAGAAATGTACAGCCTTCCTTAGAAAGATACAGTATGAAGATGAAAGCAATGTTTTGTGTCTAACATAACGGAGAACTGTTGCATAGTAAGTCAAGGCAAACACACACTTCAACAAATTTTTTAATAACTCAGAAGAACATAGGATAGATGCAGTGGTGAAGAAAACCTTTCCTATTTTGCACAGTGACTTAGGTAGGGCACTGAAGGTATGTGTTTTAGATCAATGTTTGATATCATCCAGTTCATAGCAATCAGTCAATGAGTATGGATTTGCCCTGGGAGCAGGAATAAACTGTGAGTATCTTAATACCTACCATTCGCCTGACATTCTGAAGTTATTTCTGCAAATGTTTTGAGTTCTTTACTGATGTAGTGTTAGATCAGCAAAACTGTTTTAATGGGGGACGGATTCCACTGGATTGCCTGTTAGAAAGATCTTCCAAATTATAGGCAGAGTTTGGTTAGTTAAGATTATTACCAGTGCAGGTTTATAAAGGACATTCATGGTCAACTCAGACTTGGAGCTAAAGCTCCTACTAGTATCTAACTGCTGAAGTATGTCTATTACTCTTGAAAAGTTCTACTCCTCTCTAATGCAGAACAATGATTCTATTTTTATATATTTGACCTTGAAAGTTATACAGCCGCAGTTTCAATACTTTTTCAAATTCATTGTTGCATAATGTGCCTTGCTTTGTGTAAATTGAATAGGCTTATTTGCCAGGCAATGAATTTTAAACAGAAAATGTGAAGCAGTCTTGTTCCATCCCTTATTTTTTCTGTTGAGTTTTATTCTTTACAGATTATTTTGGCTATAATTCTACACATTTCTGTCATTCCACATCTGCGCTCATATATCTGCTGCATGAAACAGCAGTATCTCATTACAGTCCTTGTGCTGCCTTTATTTACGTTTTTTAATCAGACAGCATCTTTTTTAGTTTCCTTTGTTTTGCAAAATATTTTTATTTATCTTGCATAGACATGTCAAAAGTTGCAACTAAAACACAGTGTGTATGATCTTTCCATAGAGTAACAGAATACTGAAGGAAATAATGTTAAAATAGGTTATATCACCACCTGCATTCTCAAAGTACAGACCTCTAGAATAGAAATGTACTGGTGTTTAGATTACATGATCTTTTGTAACTGAACTCCTCTGTAATGCTGCTGGCTTTAAAATAAAGGTTCATTTCATTTTCTGTTCACATTGTACTTTATTTTGGAAAACTCCCTAGTATATCCCCATTTCTCTGCTTCGTACTTTTCTGTTGGGATTTCAGAGACAATGCTTCAACTCACTTCTCTGTTGGCCAGCTTTCATTTGGCTCAGTAAGGAAGTATTCTGAAAATGCTTAAAGCTCTGGTCTTGTTATATAAAAGGGTTACACTTCACTGCATCACTACTGATGAGGTATTGCCTGCTTCATGTCTTGGGTATCACATTAATTGAAGAAGAACATGTTTTCTAAATTTGAACAAACGGCTTTACCTTCAGTAAGTTAAGTTAACTGTGTAATAACATAAAAGCTACAATGCTTGTTCTTGGTGGCTTCTACATGTAGTAACATACTTCCATTGATAACTTATACTAAATAGCCCTATTGATTTAGATATGTAGATTCAATCAATCAGCCACACAATGAGTCAGTCAAGCAATCAGACATTGGATTTCCTAGACACAGGCACTTTAGAGGCAAATTAAAACAAATATATAGAGTAATGACAATTCTAGCAGGATATCCAAAAGTTAAAATCACAGTTTCAATCAGTACATTGTATGGTAAAAGGCTTCTGAGAACAAAAAAGATTATCGTAAAACTGGCCTATGAAAAACAGTCCTGTAGCTGATAGGGTGCTCAATTCCAGAAGAGTGAAGGAAGGTATAAAAAGGCATGATGTCAGCAAGTGACAAGATGTATCATGGTAAACATTAGCAGCCCTTAAACAGCTAGGCAGTGAGTGAACTGATTGGTGTGGTGTTAGCAGTTCTTTAAAAAAGGACTGTCAGGCCACGTGTCATAAGGGTAAACTATGTTAGCTGCTCTCTCTTATATACCAACATCCAGTCTATCTGCAACTATTAAAAAATAGTAAGAGGTCATCCTAGTAGGAGGAATCCATCTGTAGTCTAGCCAGCTCTCCCGACACACATCAGAAATAGCCCCTGCTGCATTTCCTCGGTTTGTTTGAATGGAATGGTTATTGTCACATCAGATAAATAGGCCCTTTATAATTTGTAGCTCCAGACTCATAAGACCTGTAATCCAGCATTGCCAGGTAGTGCCATATCTGCCTTACACCTCCGGAGTCCAGGTTTATTCGTGACCTCTATACTATATATATGGAGTTTTGCACATTTCCCTGTATCTGCATTTTTTTTTTCTCCTGTAGGGCTCAGGGTTCCTCCCACATCTGTAAAACATGCTGGTTGATTGGCTACTGTAAATTGTCCATCTACATTGTATTTACCATTGGCTTTCTATCTTGGTTAATGGATGAATGTGGCTTAAGAAGCAACACTTCACTTACCCAACTGACACACACATAAAGTTAAAAGAAATAAAATTAAAAAAAATAAAAAACATGGAAGCCCAGATTTTAAACTTGTTCTTAGTAGGCTGATTTTTACCTATATGGATGAGATAGGTTCATTGATGTAACACATTAGAGTTAGTCCAGATGAAAGGATACCAGGGCATGAATGACCACCGAGGGATCCTCAGAACTTCAACTTCATCTTCTACTTAATAACATAAATAATGTAACCATGAATACAGACCAAATAAAACAATAGAGGAATCCCCAGACATGACATTGCAGTAGTCTAAACTGGAGGAAATATGGACATGAAAAACTTAGTGAAGACATGCTGGAGAAATGAGATGTTTAATTAGGGTGATGTTCCTGAGGTGGTAACAATGACATGACTGGTTGTCATTTGGCCATTAAGGGCTGGTGTTTTCTGAATTATGATGCTCAGATTATATATCCTTGACATGAATTCCAGTACGTCTGAACAGCAGATAATGGAGGAAAAGACTGTAACAGGAGAAACACTCAATATGGCAGCAATAGTTTTGTCTACCATCTGTGAAGTGTTGAGCCTCAAGCAGTTATCAACCATACAGTCCAGGATGTATTACAAGTCTTCAGCTAAGATGTTTATGTAAGACACAGAGTTCTAGGGATAGTAGAGTTAAAGCTGCGAGTCATTAGCATAACAACAGTAGCATAATCCTGTCGTTTGAATAATGTCTCCATGTGGCAGCACATAAACAGCGGTAAAGGACTCAGAATTGAACTTTGTGGAAAGCTACAGGCAGCTGGGTAGGAGGCAGAGAAATTTACCCATGGTATTACTCTGTGGATTCACCTGGAGAGGTAGGAGCCAACCAGTTGAGGAGGACACATAACATGTCAGAGTCACTCCAAGAGAATCCCATGTCCAATGTATCACAGGCTGATGAGATAGAAAAGGATCAGAAAGCAGTAATGTTACTGGAATTTAATCACTGGAAGATTATTACAGACTCTGGTAAAGGCTGTTTCTGGACTGTGTCTTGAGAAAAAAGCCAGAATGGAATGTACTGTACTTGCTTTTTACAAACTGTCTCGCTATGTTAAAGGAGTTTGACATAACGAGACAGCTTTAAAAAAAGCAACGGAGAATCTCTGTTGCTTTTTTTAAAGCTGTCTCGCTATGTTAAACTCGTTTAACATAGCAAGACAGTATGAAGCAATGGAGATCTTGCGTTCTCCGTTGCTTAAAAAAAGAGTTATAGTAATGGAAAAAGTCCAGGCGACCGGACCTTTTTCCATTACTATAACTGATTTACAACGTGCACGCTGACCAATCAGCGTGCACGTTTTTGAATATTAATGGGAGGTCATTGTGTAATAACTCATTATAGATAGTTAATATGAATACATAATACATCAAGGATGGATGCATCTCATTAGATCCTGTTTAATATGAATACATAATACATCAAGGATGGATGCATCTCATTACATCCTGTTTAATATGAATACATAATACATCAAGGATGGATGCATCTCATTAGATCCTGTTATGTGCCTAAAGGCACAGCAAGCATAAAATCCAACCTAAATGAGGCCAACCTGGCAACAAAGAACTGAGCAACCAGTTCACACTCCTTAGAGTGAAGGATTTCTAAGTGGGTGGGCATATTTGAATGCACAAACTCCCAAACACCTGGAAAAGAGTTGCCATTCAGTTTGCTGCTTTATATAACAACTGGGGCATCTGCACAGACTTCTTTATGATTGATCCTTACCTGGCAATAAAACTAGTGATTATCCAGGGCAAGCTTGTTCTCTAGTAAGTGTGAGTAATACCACCTGTGTTCCTGTCTTCACCTGTCTCTCCTGAGGTAATGCTACCCCTGATCCATCCTGGGTTCACAAGGCCTGAATGGTTGAGGGTTGGTATAATGGTCAAGGTGTTTACCTCAAGACAGATGTTACTGGGTTTGATTCTCACCTCTGAAAGGAAAATTAGCTAGGCTTAAAATGACACATAATAGCAATTAGCCTTGTACTTGCCTATAAGCATAAGTGAACTTGGCATACCTGACAAGGGGCCAAGGTGTCCAGAGTGGCCATATGTACCCAACTGCATGCCATAGCTACCTCCTAGATATCACTGGCACTGTAGTTCCACCACTGATTCTAGAACTTGTCTTCTGGTGGAGCAGCACCAGGTAAACAGCAGCACAATAAAAATGTTGAAATCCAAGTCCAAGCAGCAGTGTGTCAACAAAATAACCAAAAGTCTATACAGAGAATCCAGCTGCAGTAGTGGAAAAACACAGATGTCACCATGGTAATGATGTTTCAGAGACTGAAACTTGATTTCACAATTGCCATCAACTAGTTCTTCAGTGAGACTGAGAGTATATTATGCAGAATACTACCAGTACCCTGCAACCTAGGCATGGATTCTGTCTGTGTCTTCCATTGGAAAGTAGGGGAAGAGACAAGGACTTGACTGTTACATCCTCTAATTACAGCCTCTGTCTTTATGAGGCTGAACCTTTACTGCTTGCTCATCCCAGACAGTCCACAAGGACATCAAGAGTTAACATCTTCTCCTGTGCATACGAAAAATATACTGCAAACAGCAGAGGAACCAAGAACAATCCCTGATAAACCTTACAGCACATGAGGCACCTCAACAACATGCTTATTCTGGAGACATTCCTTTGTGAGTGTCCCAAGAGGTAAGAAGGTGAAATCAGTCAGGGATTGCAGCATGGAGACTACTGTAATTCTGAAGGTACCGAATCAAAATTCTCAAGTTACAGCTGAGAGGTCAGGGAGGACAAGACTGAAAGAACTGACAATGAATTGTAATTCCTCACCCATAGACGGTCATTTATAACCAATGTCTTTTGTCTCTCTTTTAACCACCACATTGCCACTCTGGTCAGAAAGTCCTTCTATCTGGCACATCTCATTATAAGGGTTTTGCATCCAGGAAGAAAGAGGTCATTGTCTCCCTCTACTCTTCCCTCATTAGGCCAATCATCGAGTACAATGCCCCATTTGGCACATACCTCACTAGACACCTGCAACAACTGGAGGTGCCACAAAAGTACCTCACAAAGAGGATCCTAAGCCTTAAATACTTGTCCTATATAGACAGACTCAGAAAAATCCAACTATTCTCTGTCTTATACCACCTACTTAGAGGCAATCTCTGCTTGACTTACAAAGCCATGTCTGACCCAGCTCTGTTAGAAATGCTACATCTAAAGAAATCCCAATCTCTCTGCACCACATGCTCCAGAAACCTCAACCTCATTACCACAATCAACAGAACATGCTGGAGGGACAGGTTCATAACCCAGAGACTGCCCATGCTATGGAATAGACTTCCCATACATGTCAAGCAGAGCACCTCACTGGCCATCTTCAAGAATAATCTTGATAAGTGGATGGGAAATAAATAATTCACCCCAGGGATCACTCCTTTGGCTTTACTCGACAGAAGCACTGGGAACTAAGGTTGGATGGCATGATGCCAGGGTAATCCTATGGGCTAGGCTTGTAAAGGCTTTAGGGCCAATAGCCTAGTACACTCCAATGAACATATGTGATGACCAGTTGTGTGCTGTGATGGCTCATGACATTGGAGTGATAGTGATCATCAACTTCATTATATTATGTTGCATTACTTTAGCTTAACAGAGTCAACATTTCCATCTAATTTGCCTTTTAAATGCATTTATAATTCAGTATTTCTTCCATCCCTATTTTCCTATCATCTTTCTACATCTGTTCCATCCAGTCCTGAATGTTCTTGTTTATTCTTTCATCTTTATCCATCATAGTAGTCCAGTTCTATGGGTCTGGTGCTCATTTTCTGAATTAACACTTCCAGAGACCCAGGGAATACTCAGTCCCTAAAATATGCTGCTTTTCCCCCCTTTCCCATCATTTTCATACAAGATATCTCCTTCATGTTTCCATGACATGATGCTGTACACTACCGTCATGTTTCCTATAACTCCTTGTGTGTGTGTGTGTGTGTGTGTGTGTGTGTGTGTGTGTGTGTCTGTGTTTGTTGGGAGAGAGAGTAATTTCTTTTCCTCCTCATGCTTGACAACCATTCAGCCTCTCTTCAATTGGATATACATTGTCTGAGAGAGTCTGTCATCCAGGCAGCCATAAGGGTGCTTCATGTTCAAGCTTGTATCCCACCAATGAGACCTTTTTCCATTTTTATTGCTCAAGTGATGATATGTGCACCTGCATCATTGTATGGGGTTATGCACCAAGTCGGCTAATGCATGCTGCCTACCTCATGTGCCAGCAGGGGCTACTTGGACAATTGTGCTCCCTCCATCAAAGCACTAGCTCCTCACATCATGACAGGTCTCCAGTCTTCAGATGAGGGCCTGTCATAACAGCAGCAGTGGGAGCAGATGAGACCCACTGTTCTTTACCTCTAGGATGTGCATTCCAGTTCCCCCTGACTGCATCATCAAGTGCCTGAGCTACTAGCCAAATTCTAGTTGCCTGGACTGTTGTCAGGGTTTTATCCCTATATGCAGTATGTCTTCCATAACTCTTCTGGTCTCTGATGAGAAGAACTCTAATGCTGCTAGTTTACAGTCATATCCTTACAACACTGTTTCAAAAATCTTCCTCAAGGCTTTCACATGCCCTTGTTTTAGCCCCTTTGTGTCCTTTTTCTTGCATGGTCTCCAGAACTATAGATAGTATTCATACTGTGGGCTGATCAGCATCTTGTAGTGTGGAAGAACTACCTCTTTTCCTTTGGCGTGTATCACCGATGATGCACCCTAGCTTTCTCTATTCTTTTACTGCTGCCCTCCTCCTCTACTTCTAGCAGTCCGTCCCCAAGGAGGTCACACCTACAGATCACTTTACTACTCCTTATGTGTCACTTCCACTCCACAACTGATAGTTCATACAAAGATTGCTGTGACCTTTGTTCAGAACTGTGTCATTTAGAAAGGTTTCAATTTGAATGTGAATCATTTTCTCAATGACCTTATCTGTAACAGAAAGCCTAGATATGGAGTTGAAATTCTCCACTGTTGTGGATTCACAGAGAGACTTCTTAAGGGTGTTGCAACAGTAGTCTTCTTATGTGAAACACTTTTATTTAAACAAGAATGTATGATGTAGAAAGCCACTAGGCCAAGGATATTCAGGCTTGACTGAGCTTGAGACACTCATGACCAGTCTATAATAGGAAGAGTCATAACAAGCCTCATGACTTTTTTGTGGTCAGCATACTGCAACTTAGGCCAGGACCAGTGAACTCAGCATCACTGTGATGCCCATTGGAGGCCATCTGGAGAGTCTAAAGCCAGATCTCTTCAAATTTATTAGCAAACCTTTTAGTGACCATGTCAACTTGCTGTTCTTGAGGACGTTTGGACTATACTACCTGTTCACCATCCAAGATACTGTAACTGGACAATTAGAAGCTGTGAAAAATCTCATTGAACAAGAATGTTCATCCAGTCTGTTCTGTCCTTAAGTAGATTTGATAACTGATATCCAAGGTCAAACAACAGAAGCAGAGTCTATGCTGAAGTGGATCAAATGGTGATCAAACCAAGACATTAGCTTAAATTGACTTGAACTTGAGCAGTGGATAACTCAGTTGCAATGAACATCTTTTATAAGAATGTGCATTGGTAGTAACCTCAACTAACACAAATCTGTTCATAATTTAGAGGAGCTTTTAATCAGACAATGCAGTTTTGCCATTAGTTCAGATATGGACTTCCTTCCCCAACCAAAGAATTGTGTTGATCTGATTCTATATGAGAAAGGAACTCAGTAAACCTTTGCAGGAATAACTGCAGAGTGCCTGGTGGATAGTAGATATGCTCCCACTGCATAGTCATACAAGCTGATCAATCTGCTACGAACTGGACCATATCAAGAGTTGATCTAAAACAAATTATCAGTATCCCACCTAGGTCTCTGTGTAAAAACATATAAGGTTTTGGATCTGTCTTCTCCTAACTTAAGCACATTTGTGAAAGTGCTTATGTGTTTTGCCATACTACAGAAAAATTCTACCGCATGTTAAAAGCAAACTATTGCTTTAATTTCCATATAGTATCAGTCTAAGGACTCTGGTACATTTCTTAGCTTTTCGCATTGTTAGGGCTTATTTAACAAATGCAGGTCCATTCTGTAGCAGCCGAAGTGTTGTTGCTTGTATTTGTAGTGATACCTTGTACCATACCTGTCAAATTCTTTGCTCAAGAATTTTTTGAAAAAGCCAAAAATATCTGGACTATAACTCGGGGACAGTTTTTAAAAATTACTCTAATTAATTTCAAACATTGATAGAATGGCAGGTTTTGCATCAATATTCATTTCCTGAATAATATATAAAACAAAACTCTAATTTATTGTAGTTTTGATTGACTCTAATCCTCAGTAATTTACCAGAAAATTAACCATTTTATGAGTGGCAGAGCAAAATATGTGGCTAAATCAGGGACATAATGCAACACAGGGGGATAATTGGGAGGTATGCCTAATGCTAAATGCCACTAACAGTCTGCAATCAAGAAAAATGGTTAGGCCTGATTTTTCACATCATAACGAAACAGTTCCTTAAAGCAATTTATGAGAAGTTTTCTGTGTTTTAAACAAAGCAAAAATCAGAAAAGGCAAACTAATGTAATATAGGCAATATTATAAAATGCTACATAAGAGGGTCATCCATGCAGTATGTCTTAACCTGAGGAACATAATGCTTAGTAATAAGTGTTCATAAAAAGTACGCTGTTATGTAAGAACATTTAAACCATGTAGAGAGTACATTGCATTATGTTCAGGTCAGTGATACTATCAAATCTGCAATGCATTTGAGAAATGGATTTCATGAAATTCATCTCTCAATATACATTTCTTTAATACACAGCCAACAAAGTTATGTTTGGTGTTACAGTCATAGCTCTTTCCAGTATATGAAGTCTTCCATCACAGCAGTGACGGTGCACACTAACCATGATTCAGAAAGGCTACTGACAGCTGTAAGCCCTTTTCACATTTGTCAGTAGCCATTTCTAATTCTTTCACAGCCTTACCATAGTGCTTACTTTGAAGAGGTGCATCACCTCAGTGGGCTGCTTCTCTGTCCTATCACAAATGCAAGTGAGGCATTCTAAGGGAATGACATATGTTAATTACCCATGTGCTCTTTTCCTAGAAATATCTAAGGTAAGGGATTTAAGCAGATGAGTGATTCATCGAAGCACACAACTTCATAAATCCTTACTACCAGCTGAGGTAGTTAATTCAGCCAAAAGCTCACATTCACCAATTGTTTTTAACGGGTAAGATCATGTTACAGGTACGTGGCAGGGAGTTTTGTAGGCGGGTAGTGTTGGAGTGTGTGTGTGTGTGTTTGTGTGTGTGCATGCAGATGTATGAATTCTGTCTGGGGTTTGTCTGGTTACATGTTTGAGTGTATGCAGAATCACAAGTAGTGAATGTGTGTGTGTGTGTGTGTGTGTGTGTGAGGATGGGGGGCTACCACAACTCTCAATACCCCTGACACTAATGAGCAGTGCTGGTATACAGGGAAGGACACCAAACACTTGGGAAATGTTTGATATAACAAATAACTCTGTGCGAAAGTTTTTAGATTATTAGAAGAACAGGTAGTATAGTAAGGAGCTGC
Source organism: Protopterus annectens (assembly GCF_019279795.1). Taxonomy (NCBI): domain Eukaryota; kingdom Metazoa; phylum Chordata; order Ceratodontiformes; family Protopteridae; genus Protopterus; species Protopterus annectens. The sequence continues at coordinate 664,844,140 of NC_056750.1, read as the reverse complement.
AAAGTAGAATGAAGATTTATAGAACTCTGTTTGGCATTAATGACTGACTGCCAGGTTTTGTGACTTCCGAGAACATTGCTCAAGACATCTGAATGGCACCAGGAGGTACAGAAGATGATACTAAGGAATCTTTGTAAATATTACAATAATCTGCTTAAAGAGTTAATTGAGTAACATGACTTGCATCATAACACATTTTCTGAACAATAATAAGAATGAAACTCTAATGCGTGACATTATTGACTTACATTAATCATTCATAATTTATGAAGGCTGAGGAAAAATAAGAGGCAACATCAGATACATTCTTCTATATAAGGGACTGGTAAGAGGCTTGGCAGTGTGTTTATATGTATGGGTGTATGTGAGGGTGAATGAAGGGAATGCCTGTGGTAGCACCACGCATCAGCCACCAGAAGTGAGTACTGCAAGGGTGGTAGAAAAAGATCTGCTATTGCTTGCAGCAATTATGGAGTGATTCAGAGACATGATAGTTAACTGATAATAAGGCTTTCTTCATTCAAGCTAATGTGTCTCTGAATAGCTGGCTTCTACAATCACACTAACAGGTCCTTTATCTGCATCTGGATGGGCGTATTTCTGAATCTTGTACTATGTTCATAAGACAAGTTTTACCAAGGAAGCTGTCAAAAAAATCACCCATAGCCTTTGTGGCACAGTGTCATTCTACAATGAAATTTCTACATGTTTTAGCTTTTAAAACTGTTGTTTTTGAGTAAGACTGACACTAAGGATTACAGACCATGTATAAATATAAGCTGTACAAGTTGACTTTTTTCTCAAATAATTTATTAAAATTTAACAATTAGATAAGAATATATAACATTTAGATTATATATAGAATTGTGATAATAAATAAAGCTGTACATGTTGTGAATGACATAATTTGTTAGCTGGTTTCCATTGTATTGCAAATAACACCAATAGTTTTGTATAAGAGCCTCACTATAATAATAATGTTATAACTAAATTCTTGCAAATGAACCTCACTATACTAGAGTTATTATTTATTTTTATAGCATACTCACCATGTTGCATGCGTTGCAAATCAGTTAAAGTAATATTAATGAGATTGATATTTTAACTTCATATTTTATCAAGTGATGTGCGTTAAAAAACTACTTGCATAGAAATAAACATAATATAGATGTGTTTGTGAAATGTGTGTATACATATATGATCGAACGTGCCAGCTTGTTTTCTGTGTGAGATCATGAATAGTGGGGATCAGGGAACTTACCCCTTTTCTGCTGTAATGTGATCTTGGAGATGGTATATATAATTAGCAGGGCACAATGCAAAAAAATATTCCTTTTCTTTTTCTTTTTGCTATATTTAATCTTTTTTTGATTGACCACTTTTTGTCAATTCTATACAAGCATGTGACTCTGTGATATGCTCATATATACACACAGACTTATATATAAACCACATAGACACACTTATGCAACCCAGCTTATTCTACCTTTTTTATTTTTTATATTTTTTCCCCTAACAGATTTGTTTGTTTTTCAAACTGAGTTATACAGCTTATAGGTCACATTAAAGGTGGGAAACGTTTTGAAATGATTTATTGTGGTCTCATTTTTTTATATCACAAAAAACCTGGCATTTTAATAAGGGTGTGTTCACTTTTTATATCCACTGTATACTTGGAGTTTATTTTTTCCTGTAGTGTCATTCTGTTTTTATATTACTTTTTAGTGCTAAAATAGAGATGTTTTTTAGTTAAGACATGATTTACTAAATTTCTTTCATTTATTTATGTATTTCTTAACTGGGTAGGTGAGTAAATCCAGTAGAGAATGTTCGGCATAGATCTGGGTCTGCTAGCAAGTAAAAAGTTATTCTTGACATAAAAAATGCATAATAAAGAGTTAAAACAACATTTGAGTAGTTTATTAAAGATATAAAAGGTAAGAATAATGGAGTCACCTTGAAAAGCACCGACTGATGTACAGTTACTTAAGTGTGCAAAATAAAGTAAAACAAATCTCTCTCTATTGCTGTACTACTAACTATAGAACGTTGTATACCGAAGAGCAGGTTATATGTTTTTAACAGCATGGTTAGAATATGTTGTCTATCTGCACATGATACATGGTAAAATACAGATGCAAAATATAGCATTGCATACTGAAAAATGAAACATGAACATCAGTGGCACAATTCTTGCATAGTAAAAATTGCACATCACCGTAATTTTACCCCATTTGTGTTTTAACATGTTGATACGTAAATGCTATCCTCTATCACTCCCACTTGTTGCCTCCCTAGCCTAGTGTTCCACACAAGGATGGAATACAACTTGATGTACATGTTTGTGGTACAGTTAAGAGAAACGTTTATTTCACCATGTTAACAGAGAAACAGTTCTTATCAAATGTGTCCATTCATTAAATATGGAGGAAGCAGATTGTTTCTATGGTTTAAGTGGAAGGACTAAACTTGATAGAGTTATTATGTTAATTGCATCCTTAAGGTATTCCAGGATGGGCAATTTCCTAAAAGGCAAGTCTTTTTTATGAGAGTGAGTGCTCTGCCATGAGTTAATTTCCTAATTTGTTACATGTTATTGTATGACCATAACACATATTAACTTTTTCATGGGTTCATAGATAGGTACTAGGCTATCAGCCCAAGAACCTATGTAAGCCTAGCCAACAAGGTTCCCTGGCTTTCGCCACCCAAGAAAGTTATTTTCCTGTGCCCCTGTCGAGCAGAGCCACAGAAGTGATCCCTGGGGTGAATTTCCTATTTCTCATCCACTCATCAAGATTTTTCTTGAAGAGTGCCAATGACGAACTCTGCTTGACATAGATAGGTAACTTGTTTCAGAGTGTGGGAAGTCTCTGGGACAGGAATCTATCCCTCCAGCATGTTCTGTTTATTGTGGTGACAAGGTTAGGTCCCTAGAACGTGTAGCTCAGAGGGATTGGGATTTCTTTAGGTGTAGCATGTCCAACAGCTCTGGTTTTGACATAACTTTATATGTTAGGCAAAGATCACCTCGGAGTAGGTGATATGCAACGGAGTAGAGCTGGAGATTTTTGAGACGGTCAGTGTAAGGCATCTGTTTGAGTTCCGTAATCCTCTTTGTTAGGTACTTCTGTGGCCTATCCAGCTGTTGCAGATGTCTTGTGAGGTACATTCCAAAAGGGGCATTGTAATCTATAATGGGTCTAATGAGAGCTAAGTAGATGGGAACGATGACCTCTTTTTTCCCTGGATGAGACCCCTTTTGTGATGAGGTATGCCACATAGAAGGATTTCCTGACTACTGTGGTGATGCGATTATCAAAGGAGAGACTACTTCCACCTGAGTCCCAAGGTCTCTTATCACACTTTCGGCATTAAGTGGACTGCCGCCTATGTGGTTGTACATGTGTACCGAGTTCTTACCAAAGGGGATAACAATGCACTTTTTGGCATTGAGCTTGAGGCCGTGGCTCTGGCACCAGGCATCAGTCTCAATGAGGCCCTTCTGTAGGATGTCCACGTCATTTGGGGAGTTGACTATGACACCTAATTTGCAGTTATCTGTGAACTTCATCAGCCAGAGGCCCTCTGTGTTAGTCCATACTTCAGATAAAGTAGATACCAAACAGGAGAGGACACAGGCCTGAACCCTGTGGTACTCCACTTGTCACTGGTTTGAAGTCAGATTTGGAGTCTGCAACTTTTATAGTGTGGGTTCTGTCAGTGAGCCAGTTGGCAACCCATCTTGTGATGTATGGATTTATACCCAGTTTAGTGAGTTTATCTATAATTCCAGAATAAGGGATAGTGTCGAAAGCCTTGGCAAGGTCAAGATAAGCTGTGTGAACTGCCTTACCCTCATCTACAGCTTTGGTGACTGTTTCAAAGTCAGTCAGTCAGGTTCAGGAGGCATGATTTGCTCTTCCCAAACCCGAACTGGGTGGGGTCCAGAGTTTGGAGGTTACCGATGTCTTTGTTTATGAGTTCCATGATGATACGTTCCATGGCCTTGCAGACCAGGCTCGTCAGGCTAACAAGGTCGATAGTTCGCAGGGTCTGTGGTGGCACCCCTTTTGTGGAGTGGTATAACTGTTCCTGTTCACCATTCAGTGGGTACAAAGCCTGACATGAGGCTATGATTGAACATGTTGCTCAGGTGGGGGGCCAGTTCATTCTGAAGTTCATGTAGAACGCAGCCTGGGATGTTGTCTGGTCCCATGGATGCTGTGTTCTTGGCTTTAGAGAGTGCAGATTTTACCTACACAGTTGTGATTACAGGGGCTCTGCATTCTTCCGGTATAGATATGGGCCCTTTTGGGGGTGAGAGGTGGGTAAAGTTAGCACTGAACCTATACGCCAGGATGTTGGCAATATGATTTGGTTCTGTAAATTTCATACCATTGTGCTGTAACTCAGAGCAGATCTGGGTGTTGCCATTAAGATTCTTGACATAGCTATAGAATGATTTGTAGTTGTCCTTAGAATCAGTGGCAATCTTATTTTCGTAACTAGCTTTGGAGGATTTTATGAGGGATCTCAGCTTCTTACTGAGGCTGACCAGGGAGCTCCTCCGCTTATGGGATTTTGCTCTCTTTTGCAACAGTTTCTTCCTTCTGTTGTAGAGTTTGCTTATAGCATGGGACCACCAGATTGGCTTCCTTTTTTTGGCGGATAGCGTCTTGGTTCTGTTAGGGATAGCTCGATCCATGCACTCATGTAAGTGCTTATAGAGTGCATTTGTGTAGGATTCAGCAGTCGTAACTGTATTGTCCATCAGCATGGGTGTTGTGAAGTTTACCACTTCTGTATTAAGAAACATGAAGTTGGCTTTGGAGAAAAATTTTACAGTGGTTTCCTTAATGGGGTGGGGTGGGGATGGGATGTGGATATCTATGGTGATTAGCTTATGGTTGAATCTGACCAACAAGGAGTTGACTTCAGGTGTGGAACACCAGTCACTCGTGTTTGTAATGACTAGGTCTAAGGATATTGTTGCCCCTGGTGGGGGTGTGGATAAGCTGGTCCAGAACATTGGAGTTTATGAATTCTAGAAAGCATTGAGCAAAGGAGTTGGTACATGAGTAGTTTTCCCAGTTAATGGTGGAGTAGTTGAAATCACCCATAATTAGGGTGTTTGGTTGAACCTTAATATTTTCCAGTATATCAAGAAAAGAGGAGTGGGAATCCTGGGGCATGGTGGGGGATCTGTAGCAAGCTACAATTTGGATTGCAGTTCTGTCCAGAGTTAGTTGCATTTGGATAATCTCAGATGCATTATGTTGGGCAACTAGCCTGGAGGTGTGGATATCCTTAATGAATATGGACATGCCTCCGCCTTTGGTGTTCCTGTCCAGGTTATTTGGCTGAAAGGTATGGTATGAGTTATAGCCTGGTAATGCAAGGTGCTCTCTGGAGCCCTGAACCAGGTTTCAGTCACTGCACAGATATTGACAGTCTCCATTTTAAGGAGTGCCTCGAGTGAGTGTATTTTGAGGTTTAGACTTCTAGCATTGAGTAGCATTACCCTCAGTTTTTGCTTGCCTGTACCTGTTACAATGTTGAATTTGTCATTTGAACCTTGCCTAAAAAAGGCACAATAAGGGCAGCAAGAGCCTTAGCCAGTATCCGGAATCCCAGGGGCAACAGGTGCAGGCCATCTCTGGCAAAGCATCTTGACCTGTCGACCATGTCGTCCCAGGCAGACAGATACTGGATCCCCTTAGAATGACACCAGAAGCTTAGTCAATTGTTGAAGTCAATCATTTTGTCCTTGTACTGCGGCATCATTCTGGCTGAAGGCAGGATGCTACTCAGAGCTAGGGTCATACCTGCCTGGATTACAAGATTGGAGAGCTCCTCCATGTCTCTTTTCATATAGTGCAGGGAGGTACATCTCAGGTTGTTCACACTAACATGGACAATGACAGAGTCATATTTGTACTTGTTGTGGAGTGACCTGAGTGCGTGGGTTATGTGGTGGATCCTGGCACCTGACAGGCAGCTAACACTAACCTTCTCCTTGTTTAGCCTGGTGAGTTGGACATCAGTGTGCCTGACTATAGAGTCACCTATGACTAGAGTGTCAGGTACGTTGTTATGACTTATGGGCTGTGTTTGAGTTGCACACTGAGTCTGTGGGTTATGTGTCTTTTGGGTTGTGTGGAGGGGTGGAGGTTGCTTGTGGTTCTGCATTGGAAGTCTGTTGCTTGGGCAGATTATTACTGAGAGCCTCCGCAAATGTTTTTCTGTTTCTATGTGTGGGTTTTGTTGGTGTAGGTCTAGTGGGACTATGTGATGAGTGTGATGTGGTGCAAGTGTTTACCTTCTCCTCTTGACTGACACGTTCAGTCTTGTTTGGAGAGAGCTTTGCCTCCAGTTTGGCAAGATAAGTGCATCTGTCACAGGTTGTGGTGTTCGGTGGTAGGAGGACAGAGATGTCTGTGTACATGAGGGAACTGCAACATTGTCCCAAGATGCCCAGATTCATCAGGTAGACAGGAGAGAACACCGGGAGCTGCCCCTTGGACATGCCTGGGTAAGAGAACACCGGGAGCTGCCCCTTGGACATGCCTGGGTAAGAGAACACCGGGAGCTGCCCCTTGACATGCCTGGGTAAGAGAACACTGGGAGCTGCCCCTTGGACATGCCTGGGTAAGAGAACACTGGGAGCTGCCCCTTGGACATGCCTGGGTAAGAGAACACTGGGAGCTGCCCTTGGACATGCCTGGGTAAGAGAACACTGGGAGCTGCCCCTTGGACATGCCTGGGTAAGAGAACACTGGGAGCTGCCCCTTGGACATGCCTGGGTAAGAGAACACTGGGAGCTGCCCCTTGGACATGCCTGGGTAAGAGAACACTGGGAGCTGCCCCTTGGACATGCCTGGGTAAGAGAACACTGGGAGCTGCCCTTTGGACATGCCTGGGTAAGAGAACACTGGGAGCTGCCCCTTGGACATGCCTGGGTAAGAGAACACTGGGAGCTGCCCCTTGGACATGCCTGGGTAAGAGAACACCGGGAGCTGTCCCTTGGACATGCCTGGGTAAGGGAACACCGGGAGCTGCCCCTTGGACATGCCTGGGTAAGAGAACACTGGGAGCTGCCCCTTGGACATGCCTGGGTAAGAGAACACTGGGAGCTGCCCCTTGGACATGCCTGGGTAAGAGAACACTGGGAGCTGCCCCTTGGACATGCCTGGGTAAGAGAACACTGGGAGCTGCCCCTTGGACATGCCTGGGTAAGAGAACACCGGGAGCTGCCCCTTGGACATGCCTGGGTAAGAGAACACCGGGAGCTGCCCCTTGGACATGCCTGGGCAAGAGAACACTGGGAGCTGCCCCTTGGACATGCCTGGGTAAGAGAACACTGGGAGCTGCCCCTTGGACATGCCTGGGTAAGAGAACACTGGGAGCTGCCCCTTGGACGTGCCTGGGTAAGAGAACACTGGGAGCTGCCCCTTGGACGTGCCTGGGTAAGAGAACACTGGGAGCTGTCCCTTGGACGTGCCTGGGTAAGAGAACACTGGGAGCTGCCCCTTGGACGTGCCTGGGTAAGAAAACACCGGGAGCTGCCCCTTGGACGTGCCTGGGTAAGAGAACACCGGGAGCTGCCCCTTGGACATGCCTGGGTAAGAGAACACCAGGAGCTGCCCCTTGGACATGCCTGGGTAAGAGAACACTGGGAGCTGCCCCTTGGACATGCCTGAGTAAGAGAACACTGGGAGCTGCCCCTTGGACATGCCTGGGTAAGAGAACACTGGGAGCTGCCCCTTGGACATGCCTGGGTAAGAGAACACTGGGAGCTGCCGCTTGGACATGCCTGGGTAAGAGAACACCGGGAGCTGCCCCTTGGACATGCCTGGGTAATCACTGTTTTCCTCTAGACAAGTGAGGGAAGTAAGTACTAGAGCTGTTTTCCTCTAAGCAACTGAAGAAGATAAGTATAACAAAACTTTTCTATTAGGTAATGAGGAAGGTTGAGAGCTGTAGTAATTTGTAGCTTATTTAGTGCTTACAATTACAAGTAATTGAATTTGTTTACTTTTGTTCCTAACAAACCATATTTGACAAAAACAATTCCATCAAACATAAAATCTGTTAATAAATGAATGAATAAGTAAGTGTTAAATTATACGGCCTAATCTAGAATCAATTGGGATTAGTTATTTCAATAAAAAAAAAAACGAAATTAGCTGGGTTTAAAATGACCCACAAGGGGAGCTTGCCTAATACTTACCTACAAATTTATAAACCTATTTAAGAAATAATAGTTTATTAACTGAATGTTTACTTTTACTTTTTTGAGCAGCCCTTGTGATAAATTGTCTCACAGAAACCTAAAATGTTAAGTCAATACAGAGATCTTGTTTATCTTTTTGCAATACTGTCAGGTAATTAATTTCATTATTTACCTTTTGACACAGCAGATATTTCAGGCCTCATCTAATAAATATGGCAGAAACATGTATTTTCCTAAAACTAATTGACACAATAGTTTAATATCAATATAACTTTGGGAGTGACAAAACCATCCCTTATACAAATGTAAGTTTGATGCTAGTGTTGTTAGTAAGTGACTGTAGATTTTATTTACTTTAATAGTTATTTGTTAAATAGTTGCAAATACATGGAGTTCCAGTTTCTGTTATGAAAAAATAGTCAACTTAAAAAAATACAGCCAAGCATTTAGTCATACTCTGACATAGTGTATATGGTGATTTTGCATGATTATCCACCCACTACTGTTTTTGGGCATATAAACTGCACTTGATTGGAAACTGTTTGGTTTGCTGTTTCCCATTGACTTAGGATGTGTCAAGTAGCTGCTGTCTGGGACAACCAGAGACTCTAACGTGAAATTAGACTATTTGTTTTGGATAGACATGATAGTAGGTAATGTAGTAAAAGTGGTCAAATTTGTGGTATAAGTTTATTGGCAATTGGGGATTATTGCTGTGGATATTCTGTTTATAGAGCTTGCCACAATAAATCTTTAAGATTTTCATCTTTCCCTTGTGCTGGATTTCATTTTTGGACTTTTGGATTATAGCAGTGCCCTTATTAAGAATTGACAAAATGAGGTAGGGAATAATTGGGCATCTCAGCTTAAGCAAATGGGTGGAAAGCTAAAAGTATAAGGAGCTGCTCAGTATGGATAGCTTCATATCCAGCATCTTGGAAATTTAAAGTTGAAATGAGGTTTTTAAAATAGGATGACCTGTGGCACTAAGCAGGGGCAGCCCGTGCTATTGGACTGCAGCCCCCTCAACTTCAAACTAAAAAAAATAAAAAGAAAAAATATTTTAAAATTTCGCAGACTTTGCGCATGCGCACTAGTCCAGGCTGCTGCTGAGACAGTCTGGAGCATGGAACATGCGCAGATTGTCTCAGCAGCAGTCCCGATTGAGAAACGTGGACAGGAGTGCTCCCACAAGTCTGTGCAGTTTTAAACTGCATAGACTGCCTGGGAATTCGCTGGGGAAACGCGTCGGGGTCGGACTGCAAGGTTGGCAGTTCGTCGGGGGAAGGATCTCGGGTCTGGATTGGAGTTTGCTGTAGGGGGAAGATCTCGCAATGGGCAGGGTCGGATTTGCACGGGTGTTCAACTGCTGTCTTGTCGGGGGACAGGGATTTACTGGATTTAATGGTGGTTTTGCAGACAGGGATTTACTACAGGACCAGGTAAGTGTGTGTGTGTGTGTGTGTGTGTGTGTGTGTGAGTGAGTGTGTGAGAAAATGCCCCAGGTGCAATATACTGGTGGTTAGGCTCATGGTGGTGTGGTAGGGAATACCTCAGGCTTGAACCCTGCACCTTGTATGCAGGTGTTAAAGACCTGAATTCCCTACCCACCACCATTTGTAAAAAAAATGCAGATTTTTGCCTAATATTTGATCTGATCTGTTCCTCATAATATCTGTGGTTTGTAAATGTTGCAATGTTTGATATTTGATGGTGCAGTGGTAGCATTGTTGCCTCACAGCTGCAGGTTCTCAGGTTTGCTTCTTGGCTGGGGTGCCTTCTTTGTGGGGGGGGGTCTGTATCCTCTCCCTGTGTTTGTGTGGGTTTGCTTTTGTGTCCTCCCATGTTACAAAGACATGTCTGCATTATTTCTTCCTGGGCCTCTGATGAGAATTGTTTTTTTTGTTCCAAGTCAGACTGTCCTGATTAACAAATGTTAAAATTGACAGGCATTTGAATTTCAGACTTCAGGTTTCTGAATGTTTATTTCCTTACATATTTGGATGGTGCAGTGGCAGTATTGTTGCTTCACAGCTATAGGTTTTCTGGTTTGATTCTTGGCTGGGGTGCCTTCTGTGTGGAGTCTGCATCTTATCCCTGTGTTTGTGTGGATTTGCTCTGGTGTCCTGCCATTTTATAAAGACATGTGTCTACAGTATTTCTCCCTGGGCCTCTGCTGAAAATTGTTTTTGTTCCGTCAGAAGTAAAATTGACAGGCATTTGAATTTCAGACTTCATATTCTTCAGAAAATACATAGTAAAACAACTTTTTATTCTAGCAATAAATATATAGTAACACAACCTTTTATTATAGCAAGTTTATAAGATGGCTATATGAAATTTGTCCTTATTTTTGGGACTGTAATACCCTGTTAGTGGCTTTGTCCAGGTTTTTTGTGCTAAGGTTGACAGCTATGGCAAGAACTGAATTCACTGAATATGTTTGAGGGCTGTATTCCCTCATTATTGGATTTGTCCAGGTGTTTTGTGCTAAGAGGTTGACAGCTATGGTGAGAACTGAATTCATTAAATGATAGTCATTTAAGTTTCAGTCTTCCTCTCTTTCACAAAGCAGCTGATTTGGCTTAGTGGTATGTTGCTCTTGACTGTTTTGCACAGGGACCTTGGCAGTAAAATGTACAGTGGTAACACAGCATTTTTCTTTCACAAAGCAGGTGATTTGGCATAGTGGTATGTTGTTCTGACTCTCTTGCACAGGGACCTTGGCAGTAAAATGTATGGTGGTAACACAACATTTTATTCTAGCAGCTTTCCAAGATTATACAAGCAATGTTTAATGTGTCCCTGGTTTTGCCCTTTTGACCCACCCCAATAAATTTGGCTTTTTCCAGACTTCTTGTGCTACGAAGTTGAGATGCGGTTGAGTATTGAGTAGATTTTACAAGGAGCTGAGAGCTGCAGGGGATGAGAAGTTTAGTGCTGATTATGCTAAGTCAGCTCACATTGCTAATAGCACAACAGGTTGTGTACTTGCTTTTGATGCAGAAGGTTGTTGGTTCTACTCCCATAAGGGGTGAATGCTGCCGTACTGAAAATTAAGATACTAACTATGAGCCTGTTATCAGTTTGCCATCCATTTCCTATTGCAATATTACTAGCTTATTTTTAATGTAATTTAGGCAATTTATTCCTCAGGGGCATCAGACACTTTATTTTTTGATGAAACCATGAAATATAAAGGTGACTGCTAGCAGCAACCTCTTCATTACAGATTTATTTAACGTGGAATTATTTAGATGACTTTTTTACTACTTCAGAGATTGTGCATATTTACTGATAATGGTGAACTGTAGAATTGTACATATTTACTGATAATAGTGGACTGTAGAAGTTTGAGTAGACTTTTATGATGGAAATGTTCTGAATTGGACAGTTTTGTTTCATTGTTTACTGGAAAAATGTTCAAAGCAATAGGAAGGTGTATCAAAGAGCACATGTATGTTTCATATGCAAGGGGCCTATGATTTGAAAACAGCCCAGAATTATTTTTTATCTGCCACGGGTAAAATGTATTTTCTTTGAATGTGGGTTTTAATGTTGTTTCAATGAATGTGAGTTTCAAGGGCAGAGAAGTTTTAATGCCAAGTTTGTTTAGCAGATGTCTTAGTGTTTGTGCTGTAAAATGCAAAATAAAACTTTCAAATGAAGTTCAAATCATCATAGAAGTAAATCAGTATGCACATTAGTGTTTATGGTAAATGGAGTGAAATAGCAAAGTAATGGATCATTGGAATGGCTGCAGGGAGGCTCCATTCGACCGTGGTTTTGTGAGGGGGAAGGACGGCAAACTTAAACAGCCCAGCTGAACTATACCTCCCAACTGCCCAGATTTTCAAAGAATGAATAGATTTTTTGCTTCTTATTTTTGGTTTGTTCCTCATAAAATGTGTGGTTTTCTGGCAAATCATTTAGGAATTAAGTCACTAAATAATGACACACTAGTTTCAGACTTCATAACCTTCAGAAAAATGCATGCTAAAGTAAGACCTGTTCTATCAACTGTCCCAGTTTATAGAAGAGCAATTTTTAGTACTGTTTATATGTTCCCCCAATATATTTGGCCTTGTCCAGATTTATGTCCCAGTTTATACAAGAGCAATTTTTAGTACTGTTTATATGTTCCCCCAATATATTTGGCCTTGTCCAGATTTATTGCATTAACAGGTTGAGAGGTACATGCAAATAAATTGCTTTATAGAATTAGGTATAGCCAAACCTCTGAACTGTCCCTGATTTTAGCTCAAAATGTTGCTCTTCCCCTAATGATCCCTCTGCAAAATAGCAATTTTGGAAGAAAACATGGAGGGTTTATAATTAAGAAATAACTGTAATAATCAGATTACTTTTATTTCAGAAATGCATGTAGATTATTTTATTTTATCAGCTGCTCAAGTTAGCAGTACTAATATTAAAGTGTCCCTTCTTTGACAGGTTCCCAGCTGTATTGTGTTGCTATTTTATATTTTTACATCACATTTTTGGTCCATTTTTCATAAAATTGTGTTTTTTGGCAAATTAGTGACAAATAATTAAAGACTGAAGTTAGAAAATAATGACAGACATTTGAGTTTCAGATTTCATACCATTCAGAAAATTCATACTAATGCAAGACCTCTATTAGCTTTCTAAGTTTATAAGAGCAATATTTTAAAAATTGTCCTTATTTTTGGGCCTTTATCCCATTTCTTTGTATGGCTTTGTCCAGATTTCTTGCTCTGAGGTTGAGAGGTATGACAAATGTGTCAGGGCCATCACAAGTCAGCCAGAGACATTTCAAACTGTGACATACTTGTTACACCCCACTCCCCCATGTAGTGACTCTGGATGTGTCGAAGCAAGGCAAGGAGTAGTTATGCAGTGTAAATGTGCAGAGAATCCCACCCATCCAAGGTAGACACAAGTACTAGACTTTTCATCTGTCCTTGATTTTTACAGAACAGTCTGGTTTCTGTCATATTTTTGTACTGTTGATTTATGCTTATTACTCAAAGTGCCTGTTGCTCTTGTGTTTAAGTAGCAATGCTTTAATGACCATAAGGTAAGCTTGTCTAAGATCGTAAGATGCAAGTAAGCTTTAATGAGCATACTGCTAAAGAATTGCCAACATTGAAAGCCGTTCTGTTGTTGCCATGCAGAGAATACTTGACTAGATAATGTATAAGCCTTGGGTATTAAAGGACAGGATTTCATTATTTTAAAAAACTCATTACACTTGTTGGAGACTTTCAGTATATCTACAGACTTTACCTGTAAACTAAACAGAATGCCAATCATGTGTGGTCCATAACCTGTACAGTAATCCTTTAAGCAATGTATCTTGAGCTTGTTTCTTGTTTGCTTTTCATTTTTTACTTTCATGTTTTCCCCATGAAACAAGTAGATAGTTGTCAGGTAGCAGGTCTTTTTTGGATAAGAAACATTTTTACAAGTGGGGGCATCACAGAGATTTCTACTTTCAGCATGTTACTTGGTACTTTAATAAAGCTGAATATAAATTATAATTAGAACTGCAGTGCAAGGAGAAGTGGTTTGAGTTGAGTGCTTCTGTTTTTTCTTGTACTTGATTTTGACTGGCATTCCAGTAATGTATTTAAAAAGTAATTTATTTTTTCATAGGTTCATACTAGGCTATCTGCCCTAGGACATTTATAAGCCTAGCCAGAGTGTGTATGGCTTTCGCCACCCATTTTAAATTAATTTTGCTATGCCCTTTTTCAATGTTAGTATACTGTGCCTCTGTCTAACAGTGACACAGAAGTGATACCCGGGGTAAACCTACGATCTCCCATCCACTCATCAAGATTCCTCTTGAAGAGAGTCAATGAGGGACTCTGCCTAACCTGGACTGGGATTTTATTCCAGAGTGAAGGGAGCCTCTGGTTTATGAATCTGTCCCTCCAGCATGTCCTATTTATTTCAGTGCTGAGGTTTAAGTCCCTCGAGCGTGTAGCTCGATGGGATTTTTATTTTCTGAGGTGCAGCATGTCCATTAATTCCGGGTTGGACATGGCTTTATACGTCAGGCACAGATCGCCTCTGAGCAGGCGGTATGCCACTGAGTAGAGCTGGAGTTTCTTTAACTGGGCAGCATACGGCATCTGTTTGAGCCCCTTGATCCTCTTGGTGAGGTACTTTTGGGGTCTTTCCAGTTGCTGCAGGTGTCTGGTAAGGTACATGCCAAAAGGGGCATTGTACTCAATTATGGGCCTGATGAGGGATGAGTAAAGAGGCACGATGACCTCCCTGATTTAGATGTGAATCCTTCATGATTAGGTGGGCTATATAAAATGTTTTTCTAACCACTTTGGCCACGTGGTTGTCAAATGAGAGATTGCTATCAACTTGGGTCCCCAGGTCCCTAATTACTTCTGTACTTAATGGATTACCACCTATGTGGTAATTTGTGGGCACTTTGTTTTTGCCAAAGGGGATGACTATACACTTTTGGCATTTAGCTTGAGGCCATGGCTCTGGCACCAGTTGTCTGTTTCTATGAGGCCCTTTTGGAGGATGCTTGTGTCAGCTGGAGAGTCTATTATGGCGCCCAGTTTGCAGTCATCTGCGAACTTGGTCAGCCACAGTCCTTCCATGTTGGCCTGTACCTCCGAGAAATATATACTGAACAAGAGAGGTCCCAGGACTGAGCCTTGTGGGACACCACTTGTAACTGGTTTGGAGTCTGACATGGCTCCAGCTATTCTAACCATGTGGGTTCTGTCCTTGAGCCAGTTTGCAACCCATCTAGTGACATAGGGGTTTATATTTAAGCTGGTGAGCTTATCTATAATGCCCGAGTGGGGTATTGCATCGAAGGCTTTTGTGAGGTCCAGGTAGGCTGTGTGGACCACCTTCCCCTTGTCAATGGCCTTGGTGACTGTTTCAAAGAAATTGACCAGGTTTAAGAGGCAGGATCTGCCCTTAACAAGGCCAAACTGGGTAGGATCCAGTGTCTGTAGGTCCCCAATATCTTTATTTATAAGGTCCATGATGATCCTTTCCATAACTTTGCAGACCAAGCTAGTGAGACTTACGGGGTGATAGTTTCCAGGATCTGTTGAGGCACCACCTTTGTAGAGAGGGACCACTGTTGCTGTACGCCACTCTTTGGGTACATATCCTTTAGTAAGGCTGAGATTGAACAGTAGTTTTAGTTTGGGTTTAGCTCTTCTTGGAGTTCATGTAGGATGCATCCCGGGACACCGTCTGGTCCCATTGATGCTGTGTTTCTTGCTCTGGAGAGAGCAGCTCTTACCTGAGCATCTGAGATGTCAGGGGGGCAGCACTCTGCTGGGATAGATATTGGCCCTTTTGGTGGGGAGGGGGGGGGGAAGTTTGTGCTGAACCTGTCAGCTAGGATGTTGGCAATGTCTGTGGGTTCGGTGTATTTTTTGTCATTTTGGACTAATTCTGAGCATATCTGGGAATTCCCACCCAGGTTCCTAACATAACTAAAGAAAGCCTTGTGATTATCCTTAGTGTCCTGTGCAATTTTTCTCTCGAAGCTGGCCTTAGACGATTTTATGAGTGCCCGTAGTTTTTTGCTAATACTGATCAGAGATGCCTTCCCTTTGTGGGATTTTGCTCTATCATGTAGTAGCTTCCTCCTTCTATTGTATAGTTTGTTTATGGCTGGGGTCCACCAGACAGGACGTCTGCCTTTGGAGGATTGGGTCTTGGTTTTATTTGGGATTGCATGATCCATGCATTCCTGAAGGTGTTCATAGAATGCTTTATAAAGGATTTTGTGGTCTGGGCAGATATCCACAGGCCCGGGGGCTTTGAAGGATTCCACCTCGGTTTTGAGGAGTGTGAAATTTGCTTTAGAGAAGTTTTTCACTGTGGTTTTCTGGGCATTGGGTGGGGTCGGGATGTGAATATCCAGTGAGATTAGTTTATGGTCTGATCTTACCAGTGAGGGATACACTTCTGGTCTGGAGCATAGAGTCCCCATGTTGGTGATGATCAGGTCCAGAATGCTTTCCCCTCTTGTGGGAGTGGTAACAAGTTGTTCCATAGCATTTGAGTTTATAAATTCTAGGAACCTTTGGGCTAGGGTGTTGGAGCTAGAGTTATGCTCCCAGTCTATGGTTGGGTAGTTGAAGTCACCCAATATAATGGTGTTTGGAGAGATCTTCATATTTTCCAGTGTTCTCAGGAAGGCCGAGTGGGGTTCCTGGGTTTGGGAGGGTGGTCTGTAGCAGGCTATAAACTGGAAGGCAGTTTTACCCACTGTTAGTTGCACACAGATAGTCTCTGATGCTTCGTGCTGTGCCACCAACCTGGAGGTGTGGGTATCTTTGACGAATATTGATACTCCCCTCCTTTTGTGGTTCAGTCCAAGTTTTGGGGCCGAAAAGCATGCCTCACAAACTTTTGTTTCCATCTAGATATTAAGTAAACTGCCATGCAGCCAATGCATTGAAATATTTTTATTCTTCTACATTTATTTTTGTCTTGATTGGACTCTCATAATGATGGTTTGCCACCCAGGGCAGCGTATTTAATTAAAGTTAGTTTTTGTGGTTTTGAACATAGCTCCTCCCCTTTCTGGTTGGCCACACCCCTTCCCATTGACCCCACCCATTCAGCTGTCTCCTGCAGCCCCCCCTTTGATTTGAAGTCACCAGCCACCACTGGCACTAAGACATTTCAAACTAAGCAGAGGATGGTAAAAAGATGGAGATGATAGTTGGGGAAAGATAAAATAATTGTGAAAGACAGGTGATTGTCAAATTTGAAAGGGAGGTCAAGTGTAGGAAGGTCAAAGTTCTAAGAAAGTAAGAAAGGAGTGATAGAAATATGGAGTCAAGATAGTTGTTAATACCAGGTATCTAGGAAGGAGCGTGACTAAGCTGGAATTATTAAACTTGTAGGCTGACGGTGACACGATTAGGATAATAAAGGTATGGATTGATAACAGAAGGGGATATAAAATAGTGCGTCCAGGCTCTAGGATGTTTAGCATGGATATCACAGGCGAGGATGACAGTGATGAGAAGGGATACCAGTATATAGTATAAGAAGCTTGAGGGTATTATAGAGCATTATTAAATAGGGTGAAAAGTAAATAGAGTGGAATAGATATGATAAAGACGAGGAGAACAATAAAGGAGTAATAAACTTCCTGGCAATATGGTTAACTAGAATAATTGAGAAAATCTCAACTTGCAAGTCTGCAGAGCAAATGATGTTACTGGATGGGATGATGAACTGAGCGAGAGTAGGATAAAGAGATGGGAATGAAGAGAGTTAGTTGTCTGTCTGTGATATGTACTTGGGGTATCCTGGGATCTGTGGTTGTAGAGGGAGATTTACTGAGATATTCTGTATGGAAGAATGTGGAATTAAGAAAGGGAGTGTGCTCAATCTTTTTGTTTGTATGGGTAGCAAGGTGCAAAAAGCATTTCATTGCATATCTCCTCTAGCTTATAGTGACCAGGTAATAATACAGCTCACATTGTCTTTGGAGAAAGAACCAGGTAAGCAACAATGATCAGGGTCTGAGACAACAGCATGCAGTCTATGGCTAAACTGAAGTTTATAAACAGGAATCTAGAAAAAAACAAGACAATAGAAAACTGGAACAACTACTGAATGCCATAAATGTGTATTCTGTGAAAGGACTGGAAAGGGCAAAAACTGATTGCAAAGTTAACATAGAAGGAAAATTTATTCTGAACTAAGAAGGTAGGGATAGCCATTTTGATAAAGAAAATGAGACACAGACCCTGAAAGAAAAATGGAGAACATCACTAGTAATATGTATGGATCCTAGAAGGAGAGCATCACACAGCATAAAGAAAATGTGTGTCTGACATTAAATCAAGATTTAAGGAAACAGTTCTTAGGTATGTAAGTGAGGTAGAATGAGTGAAGAGAAAGAGAGAGACTATCAAACTATTACGGGAAACAAAACGTGAAAAACAAAGAATGGGCTGAAGTTTTTTATTAAGGATTTTGTGTTGTTGTTCTCCATAGGGGTACTGTATTTCTGTAAAGGTTAGTGCTGCTGCCTCAGAGTGCCTAGTTACCCCATTAGGTTCCTAGTTTGTTGTAGGTTCTTTGCAGTTTGCTTGTCCTCCCTTATGAGGTTTTGAGACGGTCTCTAATTTCCTCCCACATCCCAAAAATATGTGAACAGCTGAGTTAGAAATACTTTAAACTGCCGTGTGTGTGTGTGTGTGTGTGTGTGTGTATATATATATATATATATATATATATATATATATATATATATATATATATATATATTTATATGTTTGTGTGTGTGTGTGTGTGTGTGTGTGTACATATATATATATATATATATATATATATATATATATATATATATATACATACACACACGTGTGTGTGTGAGATATATGTGTGTCCAGGGTGAATGAGCATGTCCTATCATAGGATGATGTCTCATTTAGGACTGGTTACTCTTTACCACTTCTGTTTTTTCTGATAGAATCCTGTTCTCCATAACCCTGAATTAGGTAAAAAAGTTAATGAGTATAGGATATAGATGTTTGCCAAGGAGGAAAAGGGAGAAGGTGCTAATATGTGATGCCAAACATTGGCAGGGGCAAAATAAGAAAACAGAAATGTGTAGGAGATATGGTGGGGTCTGAAAGAGGTTAAGGCAGAGAGACCAGATCTGACTCCACTAAACAGCTTAAAAGGATCTGCTGAATTTTGATGAAACCACTGATAAAGCTATTTAATAAGTCCTTTGAGGATAGTTCACCCATCCATCCATGCTTATGATTCACAGCTAATTCCTGTAGTGACCTCATGAATAACTACTGACATCCACTGAGTTTTCTAGGTGGGGAAATTGGCTGAACTTTGCCAGGCCTTTCTTCTGTATCACACAAGGATGAACAAGCATCTACAAGCTAATTTGGAAGTCAGTCTGCCTACTTCATGTCTTTGGAATCTGAGAAGAAACTGGAGTACTGAAAGAAAGCCTACAGGAATACAAAGAGGTCATGCAGATGTTCTTAATACCAGAGAGCTGACGCCGGTCATGGCGCGCCTCAGTATTTAACCGGATGTCAGAAAAGTGAATAACTGTATTTATTATCATACATTGTGTATACCTTGTTTAGGCCTGAGCACGACGTTGTTGGTTGCCGCTTGTGCTAGAGATTTCAAGCGCACTATTAAGAGGAGGCTTGATTGTGCTAGGTTAGTGTTTGGGAAGCGCCAATTTATTACTCATGCCGCGATGCTCCGACGCCTGCTTCATCTAAGAAGCGCAAGGACAAAACAGTGAAGTCTAGGGGGAACCGAAAGCAGTCCCCGGACGTCGGTCCTTTAGAGCTCAGGGGAGCCAGAGGTTTTGCCAGTAGGCCAGGCTGAGGGGCACTGTTCTTCCCTCCTTCTCTTCCCAGGTTAGGGCCTCTCCTTCTGTTGCCAAAGCTTAAGAAACATATGCTTAAAATGGCAGAAGATTTGATTACTCTGATTAGAGGTTCTATGCCCCAGAAAAAGGCAGGGGAATTCTTTTTTGCCCCCAGCATAGCCCTTAGCTATTCACATGCATGGTTGAAGGATCAGAATTTAGCTGAGCATGTTAAGACCAGGATTTTGGATGCTCCTTTACAGTCTGATGTTCAGTCCTTTCGTAAGCAGAACCAATGACCTGCCTTTCAAAGGCATGCCAGATGTTCCTCCTCCACAAAGAAAAGACCAATTTGATTTATCTATCCTCAACACTTATCTGGACATTATCTCAAAATGTATGGACACAGCACTGCCAAGATTTGGACACTGTCATTCAAAGTGACCCGCCAGAGGCGAGTCAGATTTAGCTCATCTAAATGGAAAGTGGATACAAGACAAGACTACAGCATCTACATATCAACATGAAGGAGATGTTAGCAGTCCAGTTTGTTCCAGGGCAGGTGTTGATTCTGACAGACAACACAACTGTCATGTGGTACATCAATTCTTATCCTCTATGCAGGCAAGCAATGATTTTATGGAGATGTATTAAGCAGACAAATCATGGAATCTTCATGTATTTCAGAAATTGACAGTGTCATGGGGAACTCCAGACATAGATCTGTTCGCTTCTCCACTAAACCACCAGCTGCCAAAGTATTGCACAAAGGGGTTTCATCACACAGCTTGGAAAGTGGATGCTCTGTCTTTCAGTTGGAAAACCTTCATGTCTATGCCTAGGTCTCAGCTTCCTCAACAAGTTTTAAATGTGATTATGGAAGCTAGAAGGCCTAGTACTAGGAGAGAAAAATGCCAGAAAAAATGGAAGAGATTTTTATTTTGGAGTACAGCAAAGAATTTGGAGATTTCAGAGCCTAATTTGAGTGTGGCTCTTCAATATCTTACTGAATTATTGGACAAAGGTTTGTCTTTCTGCTTGGGATCTCAATTTTGTGTTGGAAAACTTACTAGTTCAGTGCATACTTTCTCTAGGCATTATCAGGACTGCAGCAAGGGAAGACGAAGAACATAGTACAGTTTTGTACCTACCATAAATGTAGATGTTTTTCTGCACAGAAGGCACCACTGCTGAAACCCAAACTGTATAACCTATTGTACTAAGGCAACAATGCCATGCACTGTGACAGCCGTGGATGGTGGTGGTCTGCAAAAAAAAAGGAAACCAAAAAGACAGAATGTATGATGCAGTAATTGTGCCAGTTTACAAAATCTATATGTTGGTAACTGTGAACTCAGAGGTAAACAGCAAGAAGTGCTTAAGTCAAGGGTCTCAGAACTCTTAAAACATAATACACTACTGAATTCATTCCCAGATGTTTTAAGAACAGGTAGGTTATGTCAGAACATTTTCATCCATTTAAATGACTGGGTCACAGGAGGCTGGAGAAGGGTAAACTGGGTGTATACGGGCTTTCTCAAAGTCAACACAGTAGGCTCTTTGCAGAGACAGAGATGAGGAAAACATGATTGGCGAACAAGCTACATGAACTGGTTCAGAATTATCTAAATGATAAGGAAAACATGAGAAAGGTAAGGCAATGAGTAACGAATGCCATTCTGCAGACGTTTTTCATGACTTCTGTTCTTTTTAATGTGTTCATTTCAGAGCTCATGCAAATGATGCAAAAAATAACCATTGAAAATGTCAGGACCCACTTCAGTTAGTCCTGTAATATGCAGACTGAATGGACAAAAAAACAGACTTGCAGAATAGCAAATCTGAGGTGGAATTTTCTCAGAATATTTCCTTTTATCTGAGGTATGGTTCATAGGTAGGTACTATGATATTAGCCCTAGGGCCTATATAAGCCTAGCCAAAAAGGTACCCTGTCTTTCGCCACCTAAAAAAATTATTTTCCTGTGCCCCTGTCAAGCAGAGCCACAGAAGTGATCCCTGGGGTGAATTTCCTATTTCCCGTCCAATCATCAAGATTTTTCTCGAAGAGTGCTAATGAAGAACTTTGTTTGATATAGATAGGCAGTTTGTTCCAGAGTATAGGAAGTCTCTGGGACAGGAATCTATCCCTCCATCATGTTCTGTTTATTGTGGTGACAAAGTTTAGGTCGCTAGAGCATGTAGCTCGGAGGGATTGGGATTTATTTAAGTGGAGCATGTCCAACAGCTCTGGGTTTGACATAGCTTTGTATGTTAGGCAGAGATCACCTCTGAGTAGGCGATATGCAACGGAGTAAAGCTGGAGTTTTTTTGAGACGGTCTGCGTAGGGCATCTGTTTGAGGCCGGTAATCCTCTTTGTGAAGTATTTCTGCGGTCTTTCCGGTTGTTGTAGATGTCTTGTGAGGTACATACCAAAAGGGGAGTTGTACTCTATAATGGGTCTAATGAGTGACTGGTAGAGGGGAACAATGACCTCTTTTTTCCCTGGATGAGAATCCTTTTGTGATGTGGTATGCCACGTAGAAGGATTTCCTTACTACTGTGGCAATGTGATTATCAAAGGAGAGACTACTGTCCACCTGTGTCCCAGGGTCTATTATCATGCTTTCAGTGTTAAGTAGATTACCGTCTTTTTGGTAGTTCATGGGTGCAGAGTTTTAAACAAAGGGGATGACAATGCACTTTTTGGCATTGAACTTGAGGCCATGGCTTTGACACCAGGCATCTGTCTCAGTGAGGCCCTTTTGTACGATTTCCACATCATTAGGAGTTTCGATTATGGCTCCTAGTTTGCAGTCATCTGTGAACTTCGTTAGCCAAAACCTTCTGTGTTAGTCTGTACTTCAGAGAAGTAGATACCAAACAGGAGAGGGCCCAGGACTGAACTTTATGGTACTCCACTTGTCACTGGTCTGAAGTCGGATTTGGAGTCTGCTACTTTCACAGTGTGGGTTCTGTCAGTGAGCCAGTTGTCAACCCATCTTGTGACATAAAGATTTATACTTAGATTAGTGAGTTTATCTGTAATTCCAGAGTGGGGGATGGTGTCAAAAGTCTTAGCAAGATCTAGACAGGCTGTGTAAACCACCTTACCCTCGTTCTCTGGTGTTCTTGGAGTTGGTATATATAAATTTGGGGATGTGGCAGGGCATGCTCCCCACATTAGGCAGATGCCATTAGTGCTTGCCCCTCCCCCTTCAGACAATAAGTTTAAAGGAGAAAAGCAATGTTTGATATTTGCTCTTCTCCTGAGTTTTCGGTCTTTTTTTTTTTTCAGTGTGTCGAGTGCCAGCATTTCAGTATGCTGCCTATACAAAACTGAATAAATGTCTCTATAGATGACAACTGGTTGGATGAATGATGCATTATGAGTGATCAGAAGTTAATTAGGGTGTAGATACTGAAAGCTTTATCCAAAAGGTGCTACCTTCATTTTAATACATCCATGTGCATGTAATGCATGGGTGGAACATGGTACTAGAAATGTCAGATTAAAAACAAATCTTCTGGAAGAAAAGAAACTAGAGGCTTTCATCAGAATAATAAATAATCACACATAATCAAAAAGGTACCATCCAAAACAAATTAAACCGAGAGATGGGAAGGTAGCACTATACATTATCTAGACTGGGGAGGACCACAGTTTGAATACTGAGTGCTGTTCATTCACAAAGATGGCTCAGGGAAATGAAGGTGTGACATATGGCAAGAAATTAGAGAAGGCAACTCTCTTTTTGGGAATACAAAAAGTTAGGGGGTGGGGGATACCTGCTGAAACTATGAGAACTGCAGTGTCAATTCTCAGAATAGAAGTGCAAGAGTAGAAATGGAAATTATACCATGACCCCCCCAAAACGTGCACGCTGATTGGCCAGCGTGCCCGTTGTAAATCGAATTATACTAAGGGAAAAAGGTCCAGTCGCCCGGACTTTTTTCCCTTAGTATAACTCGTTTTTTAAAACACTGTCTCGCTATGTTAAATGGGTTTAACATAGCGAGACAGCTTTAAAATAAGCAACGGAGATCTCCGTTGCTTATTTTAAAGCTGTCTCGCCATGTTAAACCCATTTAACATAGCGAGACAGTGTTTTAAAAAAGCAATGGAGAAAGCAAGATCTCCGCTTTTAGTGTTAAGCTATGTTAAATGAGTTTAACATAGCGAGACAGTTTAAAATAAGCAACGGACATCTCCGCTGCTTATTTTAAAACTGTCTCGCTATGTTAAACTCATTTAACATAGCGAACACTAAAGCAACGGAGATCTTGCGTCTCCGCTTTTGCCCACAGTTCTGGTGTACCGCGCAGGCGCGCCAGTACATCAGAACTGCCGCGATGCCAGACATCTGCGGAAGGGCAGTAAACAGGCATTATACTATGCCATTATTTAAGAAAAGTAATAGTTTCTTTTCTTAAATAATGTCATGGTATAATAGCAATAACCACTTCTGGGTGTGGTAATTTAATTTACCCACGGTTGGCTTTGTTTGGTCCTCGGGCGCCTCGACCAAACCACACCAACCGTGGGTAAATTTAGCATTACCCACACCCAGGTGTGGGATATTGCTATAACATTTACTGTCTGAGGAAAAGGTTTATCTAAGTGTTTCCATTCTCCAAGATGCAGCTGTGTGTGTGTGTCAGTGTGCGTCTGCATGCATGAGTGTCATAGGTGTGTGAATACAGGACAGGAAAGGCCACCTACAAAAATGGTTTAATGGAGTGTTTATGTTTTTCAAAATTCACTGTTCTTTGCTGTAGTTGTAGTTCATTTTTCAGAGTTTCAGGGCTTCTAATTTTGTGTCTCACATTTGTAATAAGGAGCTGGTAGAGGAGTGTAGTATAGACACAAATGATGCTGATGTTTTTCTTTTCCAAAATTAGACACACAACAGACATGTTATGGATGTATGAGGTGCTTTGAATGAAGCATGATGGAATCATGCCACAAAGACAAGCTTGGGTAGACAGAGAAATTTATAACACACGCATTAACTCATTCATGCCTGCCAATACTGTACTGAATATGTCAAGCACACTGCCCTTATCATCCCATCTGACTGACAAAACTAAATGAAGTAGAATCAGTTCGCTAGCATTTCTGCAGGGATTTTTCCCACTGCATTAAACACCAGGCGCTAAGAAAAGGAAAAATGTGAGTGGAATGCATCAATTTTGACAAGTAAAGCAGAGTGTTGCTTTATTTTATTACTGAAATAATTTATTTCACATTTTAACACAACCTGCAATGCCACAAATTCTGTTTTGCAAATAAGTTACATTGTCTCAAGGTTTTGTGTGCTGTCTGCACTCTCCATGCAAATCCTGTGAATTCCAGCCAGACAGTGCTGTAGGGATTGAGCAGTACATGTGACTAGTGCTGACTGCTTGAATGATGTAAAGGAACTCAGTTTAATCTGTTTAAGAAGAAGCACTTTTTGAAGAGAGAGAGTGCAGTGGTTAAATGGGATCTGTTAACCAGAATGTGGAGTAGGGATTAGAACAGCAGAAGCTTTAAAATGGATGTGGTTTTGTAGCAGAAATAGATACAAGAGGAAAGCATTGCTGTATTGGACTAGCTACTGTTAACAAATGGATCCAGCAAAGTTGCAGTGCATGGAAACACAGTCCAAATCAAATAAAAAATGCTGTACGCAGAAACATTGCGAAATATTTGTGGCCCAAGAGACACTGTCTTGGGCCATAAACATTTCACAATGTACTAGGGGTACCAGATTTTGTCTAATTTTTATTACATTGTAACAGCTTCTAAGACTGGACATAAACATAGGGTCCACTGACAATTAATTTATGCTTGTATGTATTTGTCATTAGATTAAAAGCAGTATGTCCTGAACTGTCTGATTCTTTTCATTAACCTATGAGAAAGAAAGTTGGTGGAACAAATAAAACAGCAAATGCTTGAGACTGGTAGCAGCTTCAACATTTCTTTTGATTAGCTTCAGTATCACAGAAAAGCTACGGTGATATTTGGTGCAGAAACAGCTGGGTAGCCATTTAAGCTGGTATGTGAATAGGAGTTAGATGAGCTATGGGCTCATAAAGACAAAAAAAAAAAAAACAGCCAGCATTAGTAGCAGTAATAGGATAATGATAGCAGGGACAGAGTTTGGTGCAGCTGAATATCTTGTGCAGCTATAGACTTTGTGCAACAGCTATTAAAACATTGCTACTAGATCTGTTTTTTTTTTTGTTAAGGTGAAATCTTAGGAGGTGACACAGTGCCCATGTCATCTCTTATTTTATTCTTTATCTCTGCTGGACATAAGAGGCTTTCAACATATATTTCCCCCGGGATCAGAATGCAAAACTAGACAGAAGTCACTAAAGAACTAATTTTTTTGTGTGCAGCGACAGTTTTAAAGAGTCTGAGTATTTTATGCCTGCTAGTACCTTTGGCATTGTTGTACCTGAATCATTTAAGCCATTTGGTATGAGCAGTCTATACCTTGTAAAAGTAAAGTTTCAGCTTACATGTTCAATAATTTAGAACAAAGGCAAGATAATGAAGCAGTTAAGAACATCACAGGCAGCAGAATTTTCCATGAAAAACTGCTATAGCAAGATCTGTATTTTCATATGGGCTACAAATGCTCCAGTTTTTTAAATAAATAAAATAAAAGGCATTTATTAAAACTTGGGAGAATGCATATTTACCATTATACACAAGTAGTTTGTGGTAAATAATTTTAGTTGTTCTATTAGCTAAACCAGTTTATAAACTCATAGACATTGTCTAATAAAATTACAGTTTGTTTCAAGAAACGTCTACAGACACACATACAGTGCACATGTGCATATAGGCATGCATGTATATATTTTCATGCATGTATATATTTTCACATTGGCATCAAATACATACCTCTCAAATGCACAGATTTTTGCCTCATATTTTTAGTCTGTTTCTTATAAAATGTGTGGTTTTCTGTCAAATCACTGAGGATTGAAGTCACTAAATAACATTCATTTGAGTTGCAGACTTCACATCATTTGGAAAATGCATGCTAATTCAAAACCTAACATTATAGCAACTTTCTAAGTTTGTAAGAGCAATATTTAAAATCTGTCCCTATTTTTGAGCCTTTGTACCCCTGAAATTTTAGGCTTTGTGCAGATTTCTTGCACTAAGTTTGAGAGGTATGATCATATATACCATTTTTAAAATGGCTAATTTGTTAAAGGCCTGGAGGTCTAAGTATATTGGGAATACTTAGAAAGATTTGCAGTGCTGTGGCTCAGTGCCAAATATCAAAAATGCTCCACTATGATACATATGTTACGTAGCAATGTTGTAGGACTAGTATAGCACTGGCAGCCTGGGAGAAGGGATGCACAGTAAATCACAATAGCCATGTTACTCATCTGTAATGAAGTGGCTGTTCTACCGGTGGCCACATGACTAATATGACAGGAACAGTAAGATGATGTACCCAAGGCAGTGCATGTTCATAAGCATAATGCAGCACTTCAGAGCTACAGTACGAGTACTGTGAGCAGGATGCAGAGGGCCAGTCCAGTAAGGTGCCACCTCAGTTTATCATATTAGTTAGAAGCAGGAAGGGGAGATAGGAAAGACAGAAAAAAGAGAAGAGCAAGCAGAGAAACACAGACAAGAAAAACCTTAAGGAAAGACGTATGTACATTTTTTATTTCACTTTATAAAAAATACACAAGGAAGATAACAAGGAGCTGGTGTAGGAAGGAAAGAAGGATTAGGAACGGTACATAGAATGCAGAACAAGGTAGGCAAGAGTGGTGTGGACACTAAAGGTGGGGTCAGAAGTGGAAGGGCACAGACATACAAAGGGAACTGGTAGTAGGGTAGATTGGACAACAAACAGATTATGGGGAGTGACAAATTAAGGAAAACATCACAATGAAAAAAAGGACAGAGTACAGTGGGCTTGTCTGACTGGTTAAAAGGAGACCCCAATCAAACCTAAGTTACCTCCATGGCTGACATCATGTCAGAGTCCGCCCATGCTGGACCAGTTGTCAGTGCATGTGGTCATGTGACTCTGAGCGACATCAGGAGGTGTTCCATGTTGCCGGTGTGAATTCAGCAGCTTGTGCAGCTTGGATGCAAACAGAAGCCAAGTATAATGCCAGATGACCAACAGGGCACCCTCTAGAACAGTTCAACAACAAGTATGCAATTTATTTGTGATCACCTCACACAAGTGAGATCACAAATGAGAGAAACCTCTTGAATGAAGACAGCACTGAAGAATAGACAATCACAAGAAAGTGTTTTGCAGTGGGCAAGCCATCTTGCACTCCATTAGCCCTGGGGAAAAGCCATCATGTTGCATATTAGTGATCTTGCAAAAGAGTGTTGATCAGTAGCATTTTTAAAACAAGCTTGGCTCCCTTCTGGCCAACTCCCAGAAGAGGATTTTCCACCCCCTTTTCTAAGAAGTACTCATGGAGGCTTCAACTAAGCCCTTCAGGCAACCTTCATTGCCCTGCTGAGAATCAGGCCTGACAAAAGTTGGTGACCCAGTAACAGGCACATCAGCTGGAACAGATACAAGTGGCTGCCACTGCTCCTCATCCTGCTCCATGGCTGAACTTGATGAAGGACAAACAGAAAGAGAATAAATACATTAGTACATGTCTATGACAAACTGAGTTTCAACTGCAAATGACAAACATGGATATAGTACATCTACGTCACCACCTGGAGAGCCTTAGACTCCTCATCCAGTCTAAAGGAAATTAGAGATCGCTCAATACAATGTTAACCTATCAACAGAAGGCAAGGCAACTAAAGGACAGTAGTCAGAAATAAAAAATGACAACATTTATAGACACCTCTTACTGTAAAACAATGGCATATTGGTCCTAACCTTTGCCTCCCACTGGCACAGCAGGTCAGGATGGCACTTCTACAGTTTGCTATAACAATGCCTGCACTGCTCACCGGTGATATCGGTCACATCACTCACCACCCTGGAAAAGTTGTGCCAGACATTAAACTTGTATAAGGGGCTATCACAATGGCTGAGCATGTACTCCAGCCACAGATACCACCTCGCTGTAGTGTGATCTACTCCATGAAAATGTGCTTTGTGGCTCCTAATTACTCCTCTGCATTCAGGGATTATTACAAAAAGCAATTATGTCAAACTTATGGATCTTATTAATTATCACAAATTGTATACCTCCTCAGCAAATCTTGCAACTGAGGCTGCTGTGTATACCTCTGAATTTTACTGTTTTTCTCTCTCTCACACAGATAAGGGCACTGAGGCATCTGTACCAATCTAGCATAAGCATAAAACCATATAAACGCCATATCAATGCAAACTATAATAAAAAAAAAAAAAAACAACTCCTATCCATCATTAAAAGATGTCCACTTCATCATTACAAATGGGATTTCAAACTGGTAAATAAGTCACTCAGACTTAACATTAGTAAATGAAAGGGCAGCTATGAACACATAATAGCTAATAATTCAAACAACCACCATAATACCTTTTTCAGCTATATTAGGAAGTTTTGAAGTACCTCCACTTTTGTTTATCAAACATATCTCCAGTGGAACCTTCTTCTTTGACCCCAGAGTCTTTGCAGACAGATTCTCTTCAAACTTCACTCCACCCCCGTTCCTCTCTCTCTTCTCCATTTCTCCACACAGCTCACCTCCTGAAATCAATTTGCTGCAAGTCCCTTTGGCAGTTTCTAAATTTAAAATCACTATGTCCATGAGTCCTGAAAATATCCCTGGATGCAAGGTAAGCCCACTATTAATACTCTCAGCTTTTGTTTTTGTCCAGTCCTGGCTGGAGAATTTGAGACTCAGAATGGAATTACAGCCGTCACCAGTTTGCATTTATCATCAAACTTGGTTAGCAAAAGTATCTTGAAATCAACTTTTATGTCTCAGAAATATTTTAAAAAAGGAGACACCCCAGACAGCACTGGTGACATTTTGTTCTCTTCACCTT